>NC_089275.1:42436555-42570392 GCF_963678975.1 Dysidea avara | reverse complement strand
GATACTCTAATAGAGCAGTCAGTTACTCTAATAAAGCAGTCACAATGTTCATGAGGCAGTGTAACTTACCTATGAAGCTATAAATAGGATTTTATTTTACATAACAGACGTGATATATTTGGTAAAGGATCACTAGCTATTATTGTTGTGACCTTTTTTTTTTTTTTTGGTCTTCAACTGTTTTTCAGCACTGTCTTTCCAAACTCTGGATCCGCCCCTGCTACGTACCCACGTAGAATATACTATCCATGGATCTAGCTTGTTTGTGAACCTGAATATGATTTTAGCAATCTCAGGCTGACTTTTTTTGTAATTTGTTTTTCGCAGTGGCTATTGACACCGATCGTCAGTGTCAGACGTGAATTATCGCGCCCACACTTGATTGTTGGCAGTTCAGCAATAACCGAGGCAATAACCTGGAGTAATGTCTTCGTCGGTGGATTCCGAGGACGACCCAGCGAATTCAGGAAATGATGTTGAAGAAATAGTGGACAGCAATGGTGACTTGATAATGATGTTCAGGTTGGCAGAAAGTTCAACTCGTTCGAAGAAGTGCAGGAACTACTTGGGATGTTAAGAGCGTATAATCACCCTATGCGCGTGTTTAATAGTCAAAGCGTAGATGATTACAACAAGAGACGTGCAAAAGCCAGGGTACCTTTAGAACCCATTGATAGCAAATGGAAATTCGCCTACTATGTAATTGCATGTGTCCACTTCGGCCAGTCCAGGAAAAGGAGCAAAGGCATCAGATGCAACCAGTGCCATTTAGCCATAAAGTGCACTGCAAAGATCACCATATCATATGACAAGGAATTCAAATGCCTTGTTCTTAAGCATTGTACACTGGAACATAGCCATCGAATCAGCAGTGAAATCATGAAGCATTATGCTTCAAATAGAAAATTGAGCATACAACAACAGCAGGAATTGGATGAAGTGCTCGATCCAGCTCAGGCCGAATAACAAGCGACTAAAGGATTATAATATATTGGTTACACTAAAAGATATTCAGAACTGATTTGAAGCTACTTCATAAATAGTATATTCTCCGTATGTGTATTACAAGTGTATCAGTACCGTATGTACTGAGTGTACCATACTATAGTGTACTGTGGTGTGTGTACCGTACTATAGTGTATTGTGGTGTGTGTACTGAGTGTACCATACTATAGTGTACTGTGGTGTGTGTACCATACTATAGTGTACTGTGGTGTGTGTGCATGTGTGTGTTAAAATTATTGTTATTGGAGTAACTAAAGATGATCAGTAAAATTTTAGTGTGGAGTGGAAATGTTGCAATATTTAAAGTTGGTATATAACAATTTTTCTAAGAGCTTCCTGGACCTACTTTAAAACTAAAAAGAGTGTGTATCAATGCAAAAGAAGTGGGAAAGACGCTGCCACCGCAACAAGTGCTTGACGTAGGCAAAGAAAGCGCAATAATAAGATGCATACTTATTTTGTTTACATAACAATCAATATTTCCTTGCAGAAAGCCCATTCTCAACTAAGGGCACTGAATCTATCGACTACCTTAACTAGTGATGAGGAAGAAAGGGTTAAACCAGTGTTGATTGCTGACTTCATGTCATCTGATGAATCAGACACTGACGGCACTTCTGAACCAAGATCCCGGCAAACAGATAGTAGTGACAGTGAAAGTGATCAGCATGAAGGTGAACCAGCAAGCCACAAAAAGAAACTTATCAGGTATAGACTGCGGTTGGAGATCTCGTGAACTGCAACTGACCATTGAAAGTTTGGACAGAAAACTAGCTCGGCGACAGTCTGACAGAGCAAAGGCCATGTGTATTTAATGGCTGAAAAGGCTGCATGATACGTATGTAGATACAAATACGCATGGTCTCCAATGGAGGAAAACTTCCCAGCATCAACCAAACTGTTTTATCTTCCATGGAGCACCAGACATAATGACAAAAGCAATAATGACCACTCATAGTGCTGGAGAAGGGATTCCAGATGATTCTTCAGGCAAGGAAAATAGTATGATATTCCAAAGGCATCCTATGAAATCCTCGGGATCCAACTTTCCAGAGAAGCTAGGGGAACTTTTAGCTGCCCTGTACTTTTCCTTGATGTGCAAAATGGTTAGAAAAATCAATAAGCAACACAGAATAAAATGTTGCAGTGTAAAAGGATTGCTCTTGGATAAAATAGTCGGTGGTATACATTGTAAGTTGGCTGGTAATATGTCGTGTTCAGGTGATAAACCATTGTTATTCTTTGAAATCCGTGATGCAAGTGGGAAGCAATTGGACCCACAATCACTTTGTTATAATGTTCTATTGCTACAAAAATGGTAGAACACACATGTATAGAATTATTATTTTATTCAAGTAATTATGTACATGCACATATAGAAAGAGCCATTATGATATTTAATAGATGTCGATGTTGTGTATCTCATAATTTGTACCTATCATAATTTTACCTTGGCGCAAGTAATTAGAAATCTATTAGCAGTACAGTGACCAAAGGACTACAGTTTGTACTGACACTACATTTTTTTGTCAACTATGCACAGTTTTGGTGTTGCGATTGACATATCTTTTTTTGCTGTGATTGTGGGTACTTAAAGACCTCATACCATGCTTTCTCACCATAGGTGATGCCATGGTGTTATGTATGTTGGGCAGGTGTCACGACTAAAGTGACTTTAAGATGCACAATTTATAAACCATGCAAATTCACAGATTGCGCCCTAACATCTCAATTTGGTTTCAAAATATTTCAAAACTTATGAACACAAACTATTGTAGATGATCAATATGATAGATAGATGTCCCTAAAGGTGAGTTTCATGGTGCTACACCAAAATAAATGTTAAACAACATTGAGAATTGGTCAGTAGTAGACTTTTCCAGCTGTCATTGTAAACTTCCGGTACAATCCTCTACTGGTGAAATGTATAAAAGTAATTTAAAACATTTATAGGGGCTCCACTTTCAAAATGATGTGAAGCACACTTAGAATAAAATTAATGTTATTTGGATCATCTTCTGTAAGAAATTTTTTCTTTGCACTATGACGTGTTACATCATCCAACTTTGCACTGTGGTTGCTATAACATGACAGGGACAGCTGTATAAAAACGAGATATTTACCTGATATGCCTTCAACATAGCCTACAAAATCGATTGCTGCATGACAACTGAACAGTTCATACAGCATGTTCTTCAGGAAATTGCCACCCTCAAAGGGTAAAATTGTATTTATGTGTAAAACATCAGTATCAGGTGAATTTTCTGATCCATTTAGATTGATAATTGTGACCTCTAGCTTTGAACTTTTAAGGATATAATCCTTGAATACCTTTTCAAACAGAAAGCCCCCAACAGACAGATTGGTGAAAGCAAGTTTGTATTGCTATTACTACCTTTGCAGTGTCCAGCACTGAAGGTTGACAGCCTTTGGATTAACTATCCTAATTAATAGAATGTTTGAATTGAGAATTTACAAACAGCTCAGGCTACACAGGGTTACACGAGGTTACTATGAGCTATGTACACAAAGCTGCATTGGGTTACATAAGGATATACACATGACTACACTGACATTACAACAGTACAAAGGGTTACAACAGGCTATACAGGTTTACAACACGTTACACTTGGCTACTACGCTGAGGATATATTAAACAAAGGTTACATTAAGTTGTACCAAGCTGCACAGGGGTTCAAGAGGATACATTTGGGCACATCATTTTTCATACTTTCTTGACTCGTAACTCTTCACACCATTATTTGCAAGTAGGTAATAGTGGATACACTGGGCTACAAGTGCACATTAATACAGTCACTTATATAGAGGATACACTGAGTTACGTCAACTGGGTTACAACAGGGTTTCAATCAATCGGTACACAGCTAGTACACTTTTGTTGCATGAAAATACACTGGGTTATTACAAGTAGATGCACTGGGTTACAAAATGGATAATATATATATATAGTTGTAAACTTTTTGTGCAGCCTGTTGTAACCCTGTGTAGCCTCAAGCATGTAACCCAATGTATCTTCGTGTAATCCTGTCATGCAACCTTGTGTACCCTTATGTAAAGCTAATGTAACCAGATATATCCTCCTGTAACTTTACGTATCCTAGTGTAACCCTGTGTAGTGTCATGTACTATAACTCTGTGTAGCCTCATCTAACCCAATATCTCCTTGTCTAGCCTCATGTAACCCAATGTAGCCTCATGTAACCCTGTCTAGCCCTTATGTAACTCAGTGTAGTCTCATTTAACCCTGTGTAGTCTCATGTAACCCTGTGTATATATTACCTCATGTAACTCTGTGCAGCCTCATGTAACCCTGCTAAATTGGGTTACATGAGGCTACACAGAGCTGCATGAGGCTACAAAGGGTTACATGAGGCTGCACATAGTTGCGTGAGGTTGCATTGGGTTACATGAAGCTATATTGGGTTACAGTAACCCTGTGTATTGCCTCATATAACTCTGTGTAGCCTCATGTAACCCTGTGAATTGCCTCATATAACTCTGTGTAGCTTCATGTAACCCAATGTAGCCTCATGTATATGACACTACACAGGGTTAAATGAGGCTACACTGAGTTACATGAGGCTACAAAGGGTTATGTGAGGCTGCACAGAGTTACATGATGCTACATTGGGTTTACAAAAGGTTACATGAGGCTGCGTAGCCTCATGTAACCCAATGTAACATCATGTAACTATGTAACCCTTTGTTCCTCATGTAACTATACAACCTTGTGTAGCCTCATGTAGCTCTGTGAAGCCTCATGTAACCATTTGTAGCCTCACGTAACTCTATGTAACATTGTGTAAGCCTGTGTAGCCTCATGTAACCCTATGTATAACTTCTCTGTAGCCTCATGTAACCCTATGTATCCTTATGTAAATTTATGTAGCCTCATGCAACTCTGTTTAGCCCCATTTAACCCAATGTATTCTCATGTATCCTTGTGTGGCCTCAAGTAACCCTGTGTAGCCTCATGTATTCCAGTATAGCCTCATTTAACCCTGTGTAGACTCATATATATGTAATCCAGTGCAGCTTTATGTAACACTGTTTAGCCTCGTATAATCATCCAAAAGTAACTTTTTGTAGCTTTATGTAATCCTGTGTAGCTTCATGTAAGCTTGTGTAGCATCATGTATCTCAGCCAGTGTAGCCTTATGTAACTCTGAGTAGCCTCATGTAACCTCGTGTATTCTGTTGTAGACGTTGATTGCAAGGTTTGTTAAGATTAACAGTATACTAATGTACATTAAGTAAAGAATTTAATGGTTTAACAAATAATGTTCATAATTTAATAAATACCTTAAAGGAAAATTATTTCCATATATAACCTAATTTTTATACTTGTTATAATTTTGATACCCCATAATATACACACACACAAATAAACATTACACACTAAACATCTTTTTCCATGCTGCAGCACATCAAGACTAAAGTTAGTAGATATTTCTGTAGTTGTGTGAGTTATTATTGGTTGCATGATAGCCTTAAATTAGTCTCGTCCTCGCAGACCCATTCTCCGGGGTGGCGCTTATCGATTAGAGATTATAAGGGGGCGCTTATAATCTCTAATCGATAAGCACCACCCCGAAAAATGGGTCTGCGAGGACGAGACTAACCCTTCATAACCAGGCACTTCAATTTTACCATTGAGATGCAGATAGCAGAGTATCATGATCATTTTATTATTCAAATGTTGCTCTTCTCCAAATACTTATTCATTATTACCACTAATTTGTTATCCACTTATTAGTATTCTTGGTAGCTATGGGTAGTGTGCATGTGTGTCCCAACTACATAATTGCTATCGAGTACTCTGCATGAAGAGCAACTGGTTATATAGATGAATAAAGGAGTCAGCATTACAGCTGTGTGTGCTGGTATACTAAATATTATTACTAGGCATGGGGCACATACAACCAAGTACAATTACCAACGGGACAACCTACTAATGGGGCATGTACAAACAGTCATGGCCAACAGGTAGAAAAGATGCACATACACAGTACAGTGGATCCTCACTAATCCGAACAGCTCTGTTCTTAAGTTGGCAAAAGTCTGTTTGGATTAGTGAATTTGTTCGGATTAGTGAACCCATTGAGTTATTATATACAGTACAGAGCCTAGTTCAACTACTCTAATAGTACATACACTTGTTGACAAATACTCTAATAGAACAGTCAATTCTATGTTCGGATTAGCGAGTGTTCGGATTACTGAAGTTCGGATTAGTGGGGATCCACTGTAATACAATTCTAGAGGAATTTACTGACACATAAACTTATGCGATGTATTAGTATGCAATTGCAATCGATATGAATTCTGATTACCCGATCATTGAGATGTGAGAATGTGAGATTGCACTTTAAATTGTGAGAATCATGGTATCAAATCTGACGCCTACAAGGAGTGAAGCTTAAACACCCAACGAACACTTAAGTAAATATTTATGCATTTGCATACAACTTGTCATGTCACATGATATATTTAAATGAGCCAGAGCACTGGGTTAAGACATGGCTGGAGTTGCCAAGAGCAGACCAAAGTAAGATTGGGATAAAAGCACAGTATTTCAACTGTCTGTCACCCACAATAATTATACCTGATTTTTTTGACAGGTTTAGTAATAGCCACAAGTGTTTTATTGCATTAAAAACTGGCACACTACGTTTAACTGAAATACCTACAGAAGTGGTAAATACTCAAGTTTTTTTTAGGGTTTGTTTCTCAGAAAGTAATTCACCACTCGAATACTTACATTATCTATCTAGGATAATATTCTATATTAGATGATTTATAATGGGAAAATCCACTGCCATGTACGTGAAAGAAAAGGAATATCAATAGTACATGAATTGTTGTCAAAACTCTTACATGGAAATTTATATTTCCACTAATTTTCATTAGTATGTATGCAATATTTGGACCTCAATTCCTTTTGATGTGCGGTCAGTTTTTGCCAACTACTTTAAGCAAAACTTTTTTTTTGTTTTCAAGATTAATATTTTGTGTAATTCTATTTTCTATTTTGTAGCTACAAACCACAAGGGGCTATCATTTAAAGTTCATTCAACCATCTACCATGCAGGATTGACACATGTAAATTCATTTTCTATATCCTAATGTCATACAGTTATGGAATAATTTTACCTGATTATATAGCATCAGTACAATCTCTTGACTTTTTCAAAGTGTTACAAATTATATTAATCAATTAATTACAACATATTATTATTGTATTACACTCATGCATATCAGGTTTACAATTATACACAATATAATTCTCACATGATAGCAACACTTGTATAGCATTAATGTTCTTTGGAAAAAATATCGAGATACTCTAATACAGCAGTAATACTCTAATACAAGTCACTTAGCATGTAGTGGAAATCCCTTTTCAAAATTCCTGCATACATCCCGGGATTTATATGTAGGTAACTAGTATGTGTATTGTATAATTGTACGGCCATTTATTGACAGTTTGCCTACATGCAGCTGTACAAGACATTTAATCCTATTATACTTCAGTGATGGCTATAAGTATAGGAATTAGTATTAATGTGTACTAGTTTGTTAAGCTATACAGGTGTGTAGATGATATCCCTTGTTTCATTTCTTTTATTATCATCCTTAATTGTACACAAAATTTTACACTTGTCACAATGAATATGATTCATGTACATATTACTCTCTAGAATTCCTATGGATATAATTACATGAAAATAACAAGGAGAAAACACCCTGACCACCTGGTAGACTCCTGTAAGCGTTCGAACGTAAATCGGATGGCTGTAGGTTCGAGGCCACCCAGGTCCAGTCATGGATTTTCTTGTCAAACACACTAAGTAGCTAAAGTCTTTGAGCAGGCTGTAGGACCAGGTGTCCTACAGACCTTCAGCACTTGTGCTGTAAAGCATTAATAAATAATAAATATAATATTTATCATTTAATTCTCAACTAGCAGAATATCTAGTGATAACCCTCAGCAATAATATTACTATTGTGGTAACATCAGCAACATTCTTGCTGACTCTATATTCCACTTTCAAGACTGTTTTAAAAATAAAACCAAACCTCTATAAAATGGATTTTTTGTGATCAACCAATTTATTATTATTATTAGGTAGTTGTCCATTTTAGGTAAAATTGTATTAGTATATATAGGGACATCAGAAACTGTCCTTTATGGTGAGGTTAAAATGTACAGTGTCCTTTATATGGAGGGTCCTTTAAAAAAGGTTCCACTGTAGCCATTGTTGAATTGTAGTAAGTTATTTACACATTAATTATATACCATGTATGGATAATAATAGTACAAGGGAAAACAGCAGTGAGTTAGTTTTTTATTGGATGTGAGCAAGTGAGGGTCTCTGTGTCACTGTGGGTCTTCATATGTCTCTTGAGATGGTTGGATCTTACATAAGCTTTACTACAATATTGACACTTGTGGGGCTTTTCTCCAGTATGAGTGAAAATGTGGTATTTGTAACCGTGAGATGATGTAAACCTTTTACTGCAATACTGACAACTGAACTGTTTCTCTGAGTTGTGGGTTTTCAAATGTCTTTTTAGTAAGCTATTGAGGGGAAAAGCTTTTTCACAATGTGAACATTGGAAGGGTTTCTCGCCAGTATGAGTAGACAAATGATACTGTATATGCTTTATCACAATACTGACAGTGGTATGGCTTTTCTCCACTGTGAACTCGCAGGTGCCTCTTTAACGGGTAGTTTAGCACAAACGCTCTCTGACAATGCTGGCATTGGTATGGTTTATCTCCGTTGTGAACTTGCAGATGTCTCTTTAACAAGGACTTGTTTACAAACGCTTTCTGACAATGCTGACATTGGTAGGGCTTCTCTCCTCTATGCGAGGCTACGTGATACTTCAAACCTTCAGACGACACAAACTTTTTACTGCAATACTGGCAACTGTCTGGATTGTGAATCTTTAAATGTTTCTGTAGCATTTGATTGAGGGGAAAAGCTTTTTGGCAATGTTGACATTGGAATGGTTTGCTGCTGGAATGAGTAGCCATGTGATATTGAAGACTAGTGGATGTTGTATATGTTTTACTGCAGTGTTGACAATTGAAATTCCTTCTAGTGTGAACTTTCTAATAATGTCTTTTAAGCAAGAAGTTGAGTGCAAAGGCTTTTTGGCAAAGATGACATTGGAAGGGTTTCTCACTGGAATGGCTAGCCATGTGATATCGAAGACCAGTGGATGACTTGAATGTTTTATTGCAATGCTGACAATCGTAATATTTCTCTCCTGTGTGAATTTTCAAATGAATTGTAAGTACACAGTTTATTGTAAAAGACTTTTGGCAATACTGACACTGGTAAGGCCTCTCTCCCATATGAATCCTCACATGATATTTGAGGAATGTAGATGATGCAAATGATTTGCTACAATACTGACATTGGTAGGGTTTTCCTGTATGATTCCTTCTTTCATGTATTCTTAGTGTAGAGTTTGTTATAAATGTTTTCTGGCAGTATTGGCACTGATAAAGCTTCTCTCCAGTGCGAATTCTCAAGTGACATTGAAGACCATATGATGACTCGAATTCCTTACTGCATTGCTCACACTTGTAGGGCTTGTGTTCTGGGTGAGTTCTCAAATGAATTTTAAGAGCACTAAATTGTGCAAACACTTCATTACAATATTGACACTGATGAGACTTTTCTCTTTTGTGAACCCATAAGTGTTTCTTTAGCACAGAGTTACGTGTAAATGCTTTGCTGCAATATTGACACTTGCTTGTAGGACTTCTTACCTTTGTGAGTGTTCGAGTGATATCGTAAATGATCAGATCTTGCAAATGCTCTACTTAAGTATTGGCATTGATAAGGCTTTTCTCCTGTATGCAAGCGTATATGGTATTGGAGACCAGACAGTGATGAAAATGATTTACTACAATGTTCACAACTGTAAGGCTTTTCACCAGTATGCTTTCTTAAGTGCTTTATTAATGTGTCTTTAACTGCAAACACTTTTTGACAATATTAACATTGATGGGGCTTCTCTCCAGAATGAGTTCTTACATGACGTTTGAGATGGGAAGAGGTTACAAAAGATTTATTACAATGTTTACAACTATACGGTTTCTCACCGGTATGAGTCGGTAGATGTACTTTTAGTGAATTACTGAATGTAAATGCTTTTGGAGATTTATGAGGCTTTTCTCCTGTATGAATTTTCAAATGATGACTCAACTTACTTTTGTCTCTAGATGATTTACTACAATACTGATACTGGTGGGGCTTCTTTCTGGCATGACCTTTGATGCGTGATTGTTGGTCATCACATGTCCTTTACAAGGATGGTTTTGATTATTAGTGTGTAAGTGTTCTTGTAGAACTTCATTTTGTGAAAAAGATTTGCAACACAATTTATTTTGGAAGTGTTCACTATCATCGGTTGGTATTGGCATCTGTGATTGTGAAGAATTGGAAACTTCTTGACAGCTAGAGTATGTTTGATGACTAGTTTGTTCAAGTCTCCTGATATGTTGTTGAAGGTTGATCAGTGTAGTAAACACTTCTCCACATTTTCCACACTTGAACACTTGTGGATTAGCATCACGACAAGCTTGACTGTACTTCAAGTGAATATCAAAATTGTATTTTTCCACAAACTGCTTTTGGCAGTGAGCACAAGTGTAGTTGGCATCTGCACATGTAGAAATACTACATGAAGTCCATACAAATACATATACAAGTGATATCTGATAGATTGCATGGATAAACAAGTTAGAGAACAATATTCATAGTAGGCAGCGTACATAATAGGCACACACCCTATAGCTGGTAGCTGCATCTGGTACTGGAAAGAAAAAATGGGACATAATAGAGGACAAAGGTACAGTAAGACCATGATGCATGCACTATAGCTGTAGCATTAGACGAAAAGGCACGTGCAAAATTTTGGAAGTGTGAAGAAAGAAATAAAGGCTGCAGCATGGGTATGCTCAACTGAAGGCATCAGGTAGAGGTATAGTAAACCCAAACATAATTTAGTTAAACAAAAATTAAAATTCTATAGAAACTGGAATTTCATTTCAAGTTGCTCTGAGTACAAGTTTGCATCATTTAACCATGCAATATATCTCAGTTATCCAGACCCACCTAACCAGATTCTCAGTTAACTGAGCCATGGAAATGACTGTTCTATTAGGGTAGTTGAAAATACTGATATCTTCAAAAATTTTCTTCATGCTACTTTAAGGTTATATGGGCGTTCAAAGGCACTGCTCGGTGTGTAACTTGCATATTTCCCGGGCAATATCATGGGAAAGTGGTTTGCCAATGACTTTGATACCCAGCCAGTTCAAAGAATCGATGTGCTTTGACTCGTTATATTGAGCGACATAGATCTTTGTATTGTGGGACTCATTTTTGTAGTGGTTGCTAAACTGAGTATATTTGATAAGATAGACTAGTTGGTTGTTACTAAAGGATATTGAAGGCACAAAATAATTGCTGGGGTGATCGTGGATGTGTATTTCTACCCACCGCGTATCAGCCATTGAACAGACCACGGAACAGCAAAGCTACTACTGCTACATTGAAATAGGTTAGTAACTTACAGTCCTAAGTACTTAACTAACTTACATACTGTCCCAATACTGAAGGTTAGTTGGCTTAACTTAGTACAAAAGCAATAACAATGTAAACTCCATCCCATAATCGCAAGTTTTCTAACATTGCATGTTGAAGTATAGTAACGTATTAATGACATTTTAACATATGGATAACGTTTTGATGGCTATTAGCCCAGCTATTAATACCACAATCAATCTTCAGATGCTACTGTATAAAACAAACGGGATGAGTTCTCAGTAGTTCTTTCACCTATTAGGTGAGTGCGCCACAAGTGATACATATCACTTGTACCATGGCTGCTTGGGATTTTGCTGACATATACACCCGCAGCCCTCGGGCTTTGGGTGTATATGTCAGCAAAATCCCTCGCAGCTGTGGTATAACTATTATTTATACACAATTTCAGAGATACTGACTTTTCAGACTTATGGACCACCTCTGGTCCCAAGGGGTTTGGATAACTGAGGTTCCACTGTACTGCCAAGTCATTTAGAAGAAAAGTGAGGCTGGTTATTTTGTCATATTTTTGGAGAAAAAAAAAGCCTTTTATGATCTCTACTACACAATACTGCCGTACTGTAATATAATCAGAGCTTAGTAACATTAATAAGTATAAGGAAAAATTAGGAATTTCGATTAGGGATCATAGAAATAAAAAGTAGGGAAACAAGGGAGGTCACCTACACCTGCAGATATACTAGCGAACATTTAATCCCTAATTCAGTCTATACCCATGACTGAATAACAATGTCCACTAATATATCTACAGGTGTAGGTGAACTCCCTTCTTTCCCTACTATTTATTTCTACGTATGATCTCTAATTGAAAGTTAAAATTCCTAATTTTTCCTTAAACTTGTTTATTTACTTCTTTTGTAACATTATTATGACTGGTGAACCAATACATACCGCATCAAAAGAAAGGATAGCGTAAGAGTTAATGTTTTCATCTGAATGAGTGCCTCAATTACTGACTGAAAGTGAAGTAGTCATTACGCTTCGCTATCGGTTATGTTCACCCTGTTGTACAGAGCTATAAATGAAGGACAGTGGGAAAAGCACCTCTGCAATCAATCCAGTCACCACAAAAAGTATGGACGATTCGCGAGCCCCAACTATTTGAGATTGAACAATGGCCATTACACTTCACTTGTACATACAGTATTCATACTCATTACACACAAACACACCATGTACTCATTACCGATAATGTGGTCCACTGGTAGTTCCAATAGTTTGACATACTGCTCACCATACCATACTAATAGTTCTGTGCCTGGTAGAATATCCTTAATGGTGTAGCAGTAAATATTACCCTGGTATTGGAATGATAATAAATTCTGTTCTTCTTCACTTCTAACACAATTGATAAATCTCAACCAACTAGCATGTTCCTCATGTAGAGAGTTCAGCTGCAAACAAATCACCCTGTAGAAAGTTCAACTATGAAAAGATCACCCTGTAGAGAGTTCAGCTAGAAGAAGTCACCTTTTAGAGAGTTCAGCTACAAAGAAACCAGGAGTTCAGCTACAAAGAAACCACCATGTAGAGAGTTCAGCTGCAAATAAATTGCCCTGTAGAGAGACCAGCTAAAAACAAGTCACCCTGTAGACAGATCAGCTAGAAGAAGTTACCTTGTAGTTGTAGAGAGTTCAGCTGCAAACAAATCACCCTGTAGAGAGTTCAACTACAAACAGATAACCTTGCAGAGTTCAGCTAGAGTCAAGTCACTCTGTAGAGAGAATCCTGTAAAGAGTTCATCTACGTACAAGCAAATCACCCTGTAGAGAGTTCAGCTACATTTCAAGTCACCCAGTAGAGAGATCAGCTGCAAATTATCCTGTGGGATTAATTGACATGTAATAAATATATGCATTATATATATATAATTTGTACATTTACTGATAAAATCAGAATGAGTTAAAGTATTTATAAAATCTGCTTCATCTTTTTCTTTTCCCTGTGGTAAAGAAAAATAATATAGGTTAAAAAGCCCCAAAGCTGGCCATAGGCCAGCTTTGGGGTACACAAATACAAAAAGAAGTGAAATCTAATCAAAAACAGCCAAGCTGTAAAAAAAGGAGTGCGGCCCTTGAAAAGCTATAGTGAAGGCACAAAATTCACCTGAATTGTCGTTATTAAAATTTTTACCATTAACCTACTACCATGCATCACAGCCATTTCTTGGCCGCCACCTTGGATTTCACATCTTTTTTCACCATAGCCTTTTCAAGGGCCACACTCCTTTTTTACAGCTTGGCTGTTTTTGATTAGATTCTATTTTTATATAATTATATAGCTACATTATGTTTAATTCTCACATGATAGCAACACTTGTATTGCATTGTCCTTTGGCAAAAAGATCGAGATACTCTAATAAAACAGTAACTACTCTAATATAGTGGAAACCCCTTTTTAACATTCCTGCATACACCCCAGGATTCATGTAGTTAACTAAGTGTTTAGTACAAAGTATATCTTTAAATAATAAAGCAACCACATTAGTATATGAAATATTTATCGTATATGTGGACATTTATTGACACTGCTAGGAGCTGTCTGCCTACATGCAGATGTACTAGACATTAAATCATTATATACTTCAGTCATGGCTATCTGTAAGTATAGGAATTAAGCACACTGGTTACAGTAAGCTGCAAGCATGTAAATATCCTTGTTTCATTTCTTTTATTATCCTTATACTCAAAATTTCTCACACTTGTCATAATAAAGCTGATTCACGTACATGTAAATTTATCATTCAATTCTCAACTAGCATCAGGATTACTCAGGATGTTTGGTGATATCCCTCGGCAATATTATTGCGGTACCATCAATGGAGATTGTATATACTGCTATAACAGCAACATTCTTGCTGTCTCTATATATTCCACTTTTAACACTGTTACAAAAATAAAACCAAACTCCTATAAAATGGATATTTTGTGACCAACCATTATTTGGTAGTTGTCCTTTTTCTGAGGTAAAATTGTATTAGTATATATAAGGACATCAGAAACTATCCTTTATGGTGAGGTTAAAATGTACAGTGTCATTTATATGGAGGGTCCTTTAAAGGAGGTTCCACTGTAGCTATTGTTGAAGTGTAGCAGGTTATTTTTATAGTTAACACATTATTATATACCATGTATGGAGTACAGGGGAAAACAGCAGTGAGTTAGTTGTTTACTGGATGTGAGCAAGTAAGGGTCTCTGTGTCACTGTGGGTCTTCATATGTCTCTTGAGATGGTTGGATCTTACATAAGCTTTACTGCAATATTGACACTTGTGGGGCTTTTCTCCAGTATGAGTGAAAATGTGACATTTAAGACCATAACATGATGTAAACTTTCTACTGCAATACTGACAGCTGTACTGTTCCTCTGAGTTGTGGGTTTTCAAATGTTGCTTTAGTAAGCTATTGAGGGGAAAAGCTTTTTTGCAATGTTGACATTGGAAGGGTTTCTCGCCAGTATGAGTAGATAAATGATACTTCAGTCCCTCAGGTCTTATATATGCTTTATCACAATATTGACAGTGGTACGGTTTTTCTCCACTGTGAACTTGTAGATGTCTCTTTAACAAGAAGTTTTTTACAAACGCTTTCTGACAATGCTGACATTGGTATGGCTTCTCTCCTCTGTGCAAGGCTATGTGATACTTAAAACCATCAGGCGATACAAACTTTCTACTGCAATACTGGCAACTGTACAATCTGTGAGTCTTTAAATGTCTCTCTAGCATGCAGTTGAGGGGAAAAGCTTTGTGGCAATGTTGACATTGAAAGGGTTTGTCGCTGGAATGAGTAGCCGTGTGATATCGAAGACCAGTGGGTGTCTTGAATGTTTTATTGCAATGTTGGCAATTGTAACATTTCAAATTCTCTCCTGTGTGAATTTTCAAATGATTTGTAAGTACACAGTTCATTGTAAAAGACTTCTGGCAATACTGACACTGGTAAGGCCTCTCTCCCGTATGAATTCTCACATGATATTTGAGGCTGGTAGATGATGCAAATGATTTGCTACAATCTTCACATTGGTAGGGTTTTCCTGTATGATTTATTCTTTCATGTATTCTTAGTGCAGAGATTGTCATAAATGTTTTCTGGCACTGCTGGCACTGATAAGGCTTCTCACCAGTGTGAATTCTCAAGTGACATTGAAGACCATATGATGACTTGAATTCCTTACTGCATTGCTCACACTTGTAGTGCTTGTGTTCTGGGTGAGTTCTCAAATGAATTTTAAGAGCACTAAGTTGTACAAACACTTCATTACAATATTGACACTGATGGGACTTTTCTCTCTTATGAACCCATAGGTGTTTCTTTAGCACAGAGTTACGTGTGAATGCTTTGCTGCATAAGTGACACCTGTAGGACTTCTTGCCTTTGTGAGTGTTCAAGTGATATCGTAAATGACCAGATCTTGTAAAAGCTTTACTACAATATTGGCACTGATAAGGCTTCTCACCAGTATGCAAGCGTATATGGTATTGGAGACCAGACAGTGATGAAAATGATTTACTACAATGTTCACAACTGTAAGGCTTTTCACCAGTATGCTTTCGTAAGTGCAGTTTTAGTGTGTCTTTAACTGTAAATGCTTTTTGACAATATTGACATTGATGGGGCTTCTCTCCAGAATGAGTTCTTACATGACGTTTGAGATGGGAAGAGGTTACAAAAGATTTACTGCAATGTTTACAACTATACGGTTTCTCACTGGTATGAGTTCGTAGATGTACTTTTAGTGAACCGCTGGCTGCAAATGTCTTTTGACAGTATTGGCACTGATGAAGCTTCTCTCCTGTATGAACTTTCAAATGACGACTCAACTTACTTCTGTCTCTAAATGATTTACTACAATACTGACACTGTAACTGGTGGGGCTTCTTTCTGGCATGACCTCTCGTGTGTGATTGTTGGTCATCACATGTTGAAAACTGACTTTCACAAGGATGGTTTTCATTATGACTATACAAATGTTCTTCTAGAGCTATACTTTGTGTAAAAGATTTGCAACAGAATTCACTTTGGAAGTGTTTGCTATCATCAGCTGGGATTGGTGTCTGTGATGTTGAAGAATTGGAAACTTCTTGACAGCTAGAGTATGTTTGATGACTAGTTTGTTCATGTCTCCTGATATGTTGTTGAAGGTTGATCAGTGTAGTAAAAATTTCTCCACATTTTCCACACTTGAACACTTGTGGATTAGCATCACAACAAGCTTGACTGTACTTCAAGTGAATATCAAAATTGTATTTTTCCACAAACTGTTTTTGGCAGTGAGCACAAGTGTAGTTGGCATCTGCACATATAGAAATATTACATGAAGTCCATACAATACTTTATGAAATACGCACAAGTGATATCTGATAGATTGCATGGATGAACAAACAAGTTAGAGAACAATACTTCATAGTAGGCAGCGTACATAATAGGCACACACCCTATAGCTGGTAGCTGCACCTGGTAGTGGAAAGAGAAAAGGGACACAATAGAGGACAAAGGTACAGTAAGACCATGATGCATGCACTATAGCTGTAGCATTAGACGAAAAGGCACGTGCAAGATTTTGGAAGTGTGAAAAAAGAAATAAAGGCTGCAGCATGGGTATGCTCAACTGAAAGTACCAGGTAGAGGTGTAGTAAACCCAAACAAAATTTATTTAAACAAAAAATTAAAATTCTATGGAAACTGGTTTAAAGCATTTCAAGTTGCTTTGAGCACAAGTTTGCATCATTTAACCATGCAATACTGCCAAGTCATTTAGAAGAAAAGTGAGGCTGGTTATTTTTGGTCATATTTTTGGAAAAAAAGTGCAAACCTTTATGATCCTTACTACATAGTACTGCCATACTGTAATACAATCAGAGGTTAGTAACATTAACAAGTATAAGGAAAAATTAGGAATTTCGATTAGGGATAAGGGAGGTCACCTACACCTGCAGATATACTAACGGATGTTGTTAATCCCTAATTCAGTCTATACCCATGACTGAATAACAATGTCCACTAATATATCTACAGGTGTAGGTGAACTTCCTTCTTTCCCTACTATTTATTTCTACGTATGATCCCTAATTTACTTCTTTTGTAACATTATTATGACTGGTGAACCAATACAGACCGTAAAAAAGGAAAGGATAGCGTAAGAGTTAATGTTTTCATCTGAATGCGTGCCTCAATTACTGACTAAAAGTGAAGTAGCCATTACACTTTGCTATCAGTTATGTTCACCCTGTTATACAGAGCTATAAATGAAGAACAGTGGGAAAAGCACCTCTGCAATCAATCCAGTCACCACAAAAAATATGGATGATTCGTGAGCCCCAACTACTTGAGATTGAACAATGGCCATTACACTTCGGCTTATACATACAGTATACATACTCATTACAAACAAGCACACCATGTACTCATTACCAATAATGTGGTCCACTGGTAGTCCCAATAGTTTGACATACTGTTCACCATACCATACTAATAGTTCTGTGCCTGGTAGAATATCCTTAATGGTGTAACAGTAAATATTAGACTGGTATTGGAATGATAATAAATTCTGCTCTTCTTCACTTCTAGCACAATTGATAAATCTCAACCAACTAGCATGTTCCTCATTCTTTCCATCAATGTAGTACGACTCGGTACCAGTTTTCTTGATCTAGAGAGTATAAATCACATTAACTCTAAAATTAATAGATTTTTACCTCCCAGAAATAACTTGTATCAGTTTTATCAGTAACATCTTCTTTCTGTACCACTTCTCCCTTGTAAGGACCAATCCTTGTTCTTCTGGGTATAAACTCTTTGGCAAACACTCCTTTGCCAGCATTCATAATGGAGGACATCTTCACTGTAACTTGTAGTGGTACTGGTACACTGGTATAGGATTGTGAGTCTTGGTCCAACCCCCCGCATTCATGCAGTAGTATTAGAGGACCATGTACTGGACAATCACCATGGTATGATTTATCACAATCATCACAAACTGGAGATAGAAAAACAATATTCTATATATCACACACATAACAGTGAGACCTTAGTTATTCAGACATCAAAGAGCTCATCGGCACTATCCAAATTTCCTATAACTATGTACATTACAGTATATCACCATCACAATATTACTAACATATACGTAGCCATTTTTATTTTCGAGGGGGGGAGGTGGGTTGGATTATTACTGATTTGTAGTTTTCCTTGCCAGTATAGACTAAAATTTAATTTATTATTTGTGGCACTTGATATTGTTTGGGTCACTTGTTGTTTTGGCGGTTCCAAGTCTTGTGTGATAATGTCACTGTTACAGTGTTTTAAGCTAAAGAGACCTATTTTGCCCAAACCAAATGGCTCTCTGTCAAAGTTATACCTTCCACAAGTACCGTTGATGGCAGAAACAGTAAAGAATGCTATTGCAGAAATGACTATCAGTAGTAGTGAAACATTAAATTGGAGTTTCAAGAGATGAGGCCCATATGTATAGCTCACTCTGGAAGAAAAGGAAAAAAATAGAAAACAGGCTACTGAGTGTGGTATAGCTTCAACTATCCAACACTTCTAGCAAGAAAACGTTTACCAACCATGAACTGAAGGTCAGTAGCGTGTACACATGGAAAATGCAATACTCAGTGAAAGAAACTGAGCAGGTGAGGACCTGGACATCAATGAACTAACAGATAAAAAGTTGGAAGAAAGTTAATGCTGGGTGAAGAACTTCCAACAGGAAAGTGCAATTGTATTTGCTACATCTTCGTTGCAATGGTGCAGTTATCAATTCTGTTGCTGTGGCTAAAGGGCATAGTTACAGGCTACGATAGTAACTTGATATTAGAGAATGGGGGACACATAACTCTAACAAAGTCCTGGACATTAACAGTTTACTTATGATGTTAGAGTTCTCATTGATATAATGGAAATTCCTGATTCATTAGTCATAAATTTGAACCAGGCAGGAATCTAGTATGTCCTTGTATCACAGTGGACAATGGAGAGGGAAGGCATGAAGTGGATACAAATCACAGGTAGTCAAGATAAAGGAAAATTACAGATGTAGTTGGCACAACAATAGATGGTAATCTCTTGCCACCATAATTGGTTTATGTTGGCAAAACTCCAAAGTGTTTACCAAAGATTGATTTTCCTAAGGATTGGGATTTCACTTTTGCAGAAAGCCACTCAAGGCTCTTTTGCCATACATCAGCAGCAGCTTAGTTTGGATCAACTGTACCGTGATTTTTAATCACTTCCAGGGACATTCTTATCTTGGCTAGTGGTACATACATATTAATTGTGCTTGCCAATTGTAGTGACAGGCTGCAATCCATTTATGTAAGTGTAAATAAGACTTTACAGTTTACAAGATTGCTAGAGAGTGGCTGATTGACTATTGCTGTCACATTCTCTGCAGCATTACTATATGTATATATATCAGAGTAAGGAGAGGGTACATACTGTACAGCAATAGCATAACACACAGCAGCAAAATTTTTAAGAGGCCTCTACTAATCGGTGGAACAGGATGGAATGAACCACTAAAACATGGAACGAATGATTCTCAATACTGATTTATTATCAATATTGTGTGACATGCAGCTTGTGATTCTTTGCAAGTGCTACACAGTATCACTGGGAAGCGTGGCAACATTTATTATGGAGACAATTTCAGGACTGGTATGCAGCTAAGATCTCAGACTAACTTAAACATGGTTCTAAGCATTGAGATATTAGATGGTGTCTCTTGCTGAAAATCACTGTTCACTGGGTCAATACCATAAGCAAGAGGTGTTGCAGCTACAATTGTAAATACTCCACAGTCAAAGCAACCCTAATTCTTGTTGTTGCATTTTAACCATTATGAAAGATGGGTATCTAGCAGTTTGGGAAAATATTTTTTTCCGGTCCAATACGAACTTCGGCATTAGGAAAAGTGAACAACGAATCATAGATATTTTACCATGCAACAATGCAACATGAATAATTTGCACATTACATCGGTAACTTCACAGTAAGAGGCTTCACTTGTAAAAGGGTCAGTCTGAAACTCTTCATAGAAAGAGACTTTAAGCAGTAGATAATTGGCAAATTTTATAATTTTTATATGTGATGATCATTCAACTCACTTTCATTTCATTTGATCATACAATGTTAACTTGTGGCTACCTGCTTGCAGCCTGTTTGCTGATGTTACCACTGTAACATCACAATGACCATCCCTTCTTTGCGTTTCTGACAGGTAGCACTGCTAAACAGCATAACAGAGTTACTTGATGATAATTGATGAGATTACAGCAATTAGGCTGTTTGATGCTTAATCAGGATTTGTAGGGGGTGAAATAGTGATGGAGCTAGTAGCACTGTTAGACAGTGTAACACTATTAGAGAGTCAATAGATGACAATCTGATTGAATTAAATGGGCTGTTCCATAGTCCATAGTTCATCAGTCTGAACAAAGGTAACTGATTTGATGTGTGAAATTGATATTGGTACTGAGCTCTTGGATGACCATGCGGATGACAAGGAAGAGGCAGAATTTGATACCACTATAGAAGACACACACACTTCACTACTGATCCAGATTGGTGACTTCTGTTGGAAGTAACTATAGCCTCAATATCATAATATGATGGTTCACCCACTATATCTTAGCAATCTCATTATTAGACCTAGTTTTTAAGGCAGTTAGTAGTGCTAAATCATGAAAAAAAAAATTCCCTGCTGCCTGTAACCTCGCTTATGTTTCCTCCCAGTTCAATAAAAGTTGAGCATAGTGTTGAAATAGCCCACGGAGATGGCCAACGACTTCTCACTACTACTACCACCACTACCATACCACTACCACTACCACTACTACTACTACTACCACTACCACTACTACTACAACTGCATAGGGATGTATCAAATTTTCTGCCTCCCTACAACATTCCAAGATTTCCCCTACAGTTGCTGTCCATATATTTCCTGATGAACGTGATATCCTCAATCATACTACTATCAGTGGCCTCACTCCGAGCTTCATTCATTGCAGCTGTCATGCTATACCGGTAATATGGTAGGGTATTATTGTCAGACACACACATGTAATGTAAATGATCGAATAGGCACTTGGTTCTGATATGATACTAAACATTTACCACAGGCTTAATCTAGAAATATTAGCCCCTCGAAATATTTAGGCTATATAGTATCATGATGTCAATAATTCAAGTAAAAAAATGTTTCACTACAGAGCACAAATACTTTCTTGGATATACCTAAGATTTCATCAAAGATTGATATAGAAGCATAGCAACAGTGGGGGGGGGGGGGGGGGGGAGTTGCAGAGGTTAGAGCCCCCCACTTTTATTTTTAGAGGGGGTTTGGTCTCTCCACTTTTAAAGATTGGTGGTACAGTAGTCAGATATTCTAATAGAACAGTCATGTACTAAATAAAACAAAGTATAGCAAATGAAATTCAATTGCAAATTTCTTGCGGAGGCATGTCCCAGACCTCCCCAGAAGGTGTGTGTTCCGCATGCTGAGTGAGCTTCACACATTGTACAAATTGGATCATCCTACTTAGCCTTCTCACTTAAATTTTGTTGCTACACCTCCTGTATATAAGTACAGCAAATACTAGTGTTGTACCGATATCCAAATTACCCGATTATATTCCAATAACTGATATTACGCAACAGAATTGGTCAATACTGATAACCGATCTGATATACCCTAATAACACTAACAATCACATCCTCATCATTACTAAATGACTTGTATTATAAGCATTGATATACAGCTCATTCTATGCTAAAATGATAATATATATATACCACAAATTAAAATGTCAAATAACTTATGTCTAGCCTCCCCCACATCATTATACTACACAGCACAGTGG
The DNA here is from genome assembly GCF_963678975.1 of Dysidea avara. Lineage (NCBI taxonomy): Eukaryota > Metazoa > Porifera > Demospongiae > Dictyoceratida > Dysideidae > Dysidea > Dysidea avara. The sequence goes on along the minus strand of NC_089275.1, from coordinate 42,547,865 downwards.
AGATTAACACTGGCTTTGAATTAATCAAAACCGATTAATCGGCTAGTAGCCAATATCAGCCCTATACCTATAACTGAACCGAAAATCAGTGCAACACTAGGAAATACAAAGAATTTTGATATTGCAAAATTTCTTAGACATCAGTAATGTGTTGATGCACATAAATTGAATTGGGGCAATGTTTGCCTTTTGGTATTAATCGATATCAGTCAGTAAGCTAATGATTTAATACTACTTATTACCTAACCCTAACTGGTATGTATATGAAATAATCAGACATTTCAGTAAGGCCACTTGTGCAGTTACCAAACTCATTTTTAATTTTCAACAACACTATTTACACTTACAGATAACACCATCAATACTGCTGTCACCATCAAGATGAGGTCTCAGTGTAATAGGAATCACTTTCAGTGGAGTCAACCTTATACTGAAGTCTACAAATACAGACATAAATACAGAATACACACAAGGGCAAGACTTTGTATGGATTTATGGCTTACTCCATACATTTCTACTTTGTTATAAACACTTTCTATACAATTTCACTGTGATAATCCACCCAGAAAGGGCACTAGGTCATGTTTTCCATTTCCATAATTTATTCATGGAAACCACAAAACTGTTTGTAGTTACTTATAGGCTCCTTGGTAGTGGCCACTCTAACTACTGGATTGCATTCATAGCAATGAAACCTTACACCGGATATTTGAATACTCGAATAACAGCTAAGAAATGTTCAAATACAGAAATCTACTATTCGTTTGAGCCTTACTTGTCACAACAGCAGCTGCTAGATGATTCAGCTGGTTCTCATCAATTGCAACTACATGATACCACAGAGGGCTACAGCTCTCTGAACTACATATGTACATAACCATGATACATGTATACTAGGGCTGAGCGATACTGCCATTTTAGTATCATGATCGATACTAAAGCCACCATTCACGACACTTACAAATAAGTCAATCATAGCTGGTGCTACATAGTTATTCCTCAGTAATCCTGCAGGAAGTCTTTAAAGGTAGTTTGTTTACAGTAAGTTGTTGTAACACATGCTTTGAGGTTATGTTATGGTGTTCACACCTCTTTGCAGGGGTAACCAGGTTATCACTTACAAGAATTCTTAGCCAACAAATGGATTTTTAAAATGACAATAACGTACAGGCATGGTATCACGATAGTTAACAACATAATATCGTGATATCGATTTTCAAAATATCACGATATATTGCTAAAACCGTAATATCACTCAGCCCTAATGTATACCATACAATACAAAATTTTGGCAAGATGAAATATATTTTGGAAATTTAGCTCATGATTCATGATGGAATTTAGTGAATAATATTGTAAAAAAAATGCTTGCATCACACGCATTCTCTCTATTTAGTTGGCTAAAAGTTGGACAATAAATTAAAGTGGATTCACAAACTTCAAAATTTTTGCCCACCAAAATTTGTATTGTTCAGTATATGCTTATAACTAAACTTTCAGCTTTAGAACTTTTGTGGGTATTTACAGTATAACATTGATTTGAAGGGGTTTGGAAGTAAATAGAACTAGCCAAGAACTTTCATTTGGCTGAAAGAATGCTATGTTTTACACAAGCAGAGTTGATGTACATAGGATATTTCACTCAATAAGTCTATAATCACCTTTCAACTTTACAGTTTCATGAAGTCGGTTGATAACATTGTTGATTCTGTTCTTTTGTGCCTTCTTCATTGGATACCACTCCACATGATCATCTACAAACAAAATACTCTAATAGAGCACACACAGTGACTATAAACCTCATGGAAGATTTTACATCACAGAATATAAAGCAGATCAAGGCTTCACATTCTCAACCCTCAATCTCACGTTATCATGCCAACAATTTGTAATCTCATGCCAACAATTTCTTCACTCACAGGATTTTCTTTCTTCACAGACTTTTTAAGTTTTTTTTCAACATTTTGTGACTCAAGACATTGCGGTACTCACTGGGATAATATCCAATTATGCTTCAGCAGTCACATGATCTCTTCTTCAAGTTTTCGTTTGGCAGTCAGAACTCTAAATGCTGGTTGATTGATTCCTTTTAGACAAAAACTGACAAGAGTTGTATAAGAACAACAAACAGTCTACTAGAACTTTGAAAGGTCACTCAGAATCAGGCGAGATATAAATGATGTGTGTATAGTAATCAGTGATTCTGTTGTTGTACAATACAACCTGTGTGAAGCCATGTAGCTGGCAAGACATCTCACAGATACACATTGAATAAGGTGTGTATAAGATTACCATGTTCCAAAAATCGATGCAATAACTATTTAAAATCGGCCACCACTCGATGCTCAAAAGCTGTTTAACCACTAACTTTCAAAATCAATTGTGGCACCACTCAAGTATGGCTACTATTAAAGGTGAAGCATTTAACCAAGGAAATACTGAACCTTTTACTGAATTGCACGAAGGATTGCATCTCCATTGTTCATCTCTGTAAAGTCTCACTCCCAAGAAAGATTCTAGGTTGGGACCTCTGCTATAGCAGGGGGAGGGCCTGAAATAATAAACAAAAGATGCTTCCCCCTAAATCCTGAAATTGAACATTCATCATTTCACCCGCCCATTAGCACTTTAAAAAACTGACGTAAGTTTTTTTTGCAACCGGAATGGATGCTTTCCAAAAATACGTCACTGCTTAGCACACCTTTCGGACATTTTGATTAGGGCCACTATCATTTATCACAATTATGTTACATAGAAATACGGTGGTGAAAACAGCTCGAGTAGAGTAGTATTGTTAAAGGACGGGCCATACAAGTCTTCGAGGTTGCAAAGTAGTACTCTGGTTAGAGGCAGGTGGTTATCAGAGCTGAACAAGGTACAAAACATCGACAACACTAATTTCCTTGCCTGCCCGCCACAAGAAGCTGTTATATAGCATTTTAGTCCGGGTAATCATTAGTACTGTATTGGTGATAGTAACTGTAACAGCAGCTGACCTCCCACACGCTACTTAACAGCTTCTTGTACGGGCAGGCAAGGAAATTGGTGTTGTCGATGTTTCGCACTAGTCTGGCGGCGCCCGCCCCTTCGCATGGAGTAAGGGTCTGGTATGCTTAGTATCACCGAGTTGTTCTGGAGGAATTTAATTTGAATGTAATGACGTAACGAAAAGGTCTTAACGGAAGTGCCTCGCCCAAAACTGTGGCAGCGATATTGAACTTTCTTCACCTTTACACAGGCGAAAGTGGATTGGTCTACTTTTATAGAATACACATGTTTCCCTACCTAGGAAATCAGAGCGTAACCCGGGTTTTTCGCGTATCAAGCAAGGCGAAAGGCCCTTCCCGAAATAACACTTTCTTCTCTTTGTTCTTTATTAGCTAACTCCTTTGTTTCTTTCAGTACTGTTAGGGAATTTGATTCATTCTTTCGACGTAACATAAACAAAAATGCACTGATTAAATGTGGAGCGTTCTGATTGGTTGCACCAGTTTTTGGTAATCCGGTACAACTCCACGATACTAAGCATACCAGACCCCTACTCTATGCGAAGGGGCGGGCGCCGCCAGACTAGTTTCGCACCTTGTTCAGCCCTGATAACCACCTGCCTCACACCAGAGTACTACTTTGCAACCTCGAAGACTTGTATGACCTGTCCTTTAACAATACTACTCTGCTCGAGCTGTTTTCACCACCGCATTTCTATGTAGCGCAATCGTGATTATTGACAGACTTGGCCCCAATCAAAATGTCGGAAAGGTGTTGCTAAGCAGTGACGTATTTTTGGAAAGAGTCTATTTGTGACCAGATTTTACAGAACCGAACCAAATCGCATATCAGGCAAAATCAAACTAACACCACCAGTGGATAGCTACACTATCGTACTACAAGTTTTGACCCTCAACACTACTCAAACTACACGAGGCTGGTTTTAACAGGTCTTTTCTGGGTGGTGTGGAGTGCTCAAATGGCGGTTTCGGGCCTTGTGGGGGACCTGGCTTGGCAGGAATCAGTGGTTTACTGGTGGACAGCCTTATAATGTTGGCCAGACGTGTTCTCTGTAGATTTTGCTACATATCGGCCGCTGGGGGGGCAGCGCGGCCCTGTAATCTAGTGTCTGGGCTCCAATCGTGGTCTGCCTCCATTTTGAGGTCTATCCTTTGCCCTCCCCGCCACCCTCCAGCCCTTTGTGAGCACTCGTGATACTACTTCGCTCGTCCAACTGCTCAGATTTTCTATCTCATTTGGCGGGAAACTGTACAAGCAGCTACAAGTACTGGAAGTGGCTTGAAAGGTAACAGATTGATGCATCTTTGTGTAAATTTCATACGCCTGCTTGCTATCTTTGGAGAGTTATGCTGGCTTCAATTCTTTAAAACCGTTTATCTCGAAACTTCTGATGTGCGATTTGGATCGTTTTTCCAAAATCCAGTCACATTTTCTGTACAAGAATGTAGAGAAAGTAGTCCTCTCGTCTGCTACGTTTACTTTTAAATACCCTGTTATTAAACAACAACACACAATAAACCTTCGTTTTCCTTCTTTGGTTTCCCTTGTTCGTTTATATCCGGCTGTTTAGGAGTACACTCCATGAGAGCTCTGATGAGAGCCAATACGCTTGTACAGTTCGCACGTGATGCTCATCACGCGAGTTCGACATTGGGGAGGCACAAACGGTAACTTATATTATAGTTATTCAGCACCTTTCTTGATGGGCAAGGCATACTTAATGGTGAGCAACACGGTTTTGTTAACAGGAAGTCCTGTTTTACTAACTTGTTATCAACTTTTGAAGAGTGGACTTCTGCTCAGTTTGGATCAAGGATTCAGTTGGCATTGATGTCATATTTCTAGACTACAGTAAGGCATTTGATTCTGTACCTCATCATAGATTGATCTCCAAGTTGGAAGCATTTGGTGTTCATGGTAATTTGTCTTTGTGGCTATCAAACTTTCTTTCCAACTGCTTCCAGAGAGTTGTGTTGAATGGTCACTTGTCGTCTTGGGCTCAGGTGGTGAGTGGAGTCCCCCAGGGGTCTGTTTTAGGGCCCTTGTTGTTTATATTATATGTTAATGACATCCCAGACCTTATTGAAAGTAATGTAAGAATGTTTGCTGATGATACAAAATTTATTCTGTTATTCAGAGCTTTGACGATCACCTTAGGCTGCAAAGTGATGTTGACCGATTGTTGCAGTGGTCTCACACATGGTTGCTTCGGTTCAATATAGCTAAATGTAAGCTGATGCGGATTGGTAACTCTGCTCCGTTCACCTACTCTATGCTGGACAGTTCCACCAACTTACCCTTTGAAATCACAGAAGTGCAAGAAGAAAAAGATCTTGGTATTTGGTACACTGAAGACTTGAAACCATCTCTACAGTGTCGTAAGGCTGCAGCAAAAGCTATGCAAGTTCTTGGTTTGCTAAGAAGGTCCTTCAAACTTTTTTCTGTTGACTTGTTGACTTTTTTGTACAAAATGTATGTCAGACCTCACTTGGAGTATTGCATCCAGGTCTGGAGCCCTTACTTGGCGAAAGATATTGATCTCCTAGAGAAAGTACAGAGACGTGCCACCAAGTTATTACCTAGTTTATTTGATTTACCATACGAAACTCGTCTAGAGAGACTTGGTTTATATTCACTGTATTGTAGACGTCAAAGGGAAGATCTAATTGAGACCTACAAGATATTGAATGGTTACTATGACATCAACCCTACCTCATTTTTCACTTTGCGTAATACGGATACCACCAGAGGTCACCACCGTAAACTCTTTAAATTTCGATCTCGGCTGCTAGTGAGGCATAATTTTTTCACCAACAGAGTAGTTAATTTGTGGAATTCTCTTCCAGCAGATGTTATTTCTGCACCAACCGTGGCATTGTTTAAGAAGAATCTTGATGATTTATGGAGAACAACAAGATATGGGCACTCTCAAAGGCCTGCGGCCTAGCTTGACAGTCTTGTACTGCCAAGCAATTTTTGTCCATTAATAATAATAATAATAATATTGCTGAGTCATAGATAAAGCGCAACTATATGATGTTTTATAGCCTTCCTATTTAATAGCTCTACACAATAAGGAGATGTGCACGTGGACATAGTAACAGTCCAGGAAGTGCACAGCCCAACCACCACTTTCTCAGGCTTACTGTTCATGAAAACACTCTAATAGAACAGTCACTCAATATTAAACTATACCTTTTGTCATAGTTGTATTGCAGGGTGTAGCTACTAGGTGTATGTGTCCACGAAGTTTAATTACCTAAGTAAATGTTATTCTCTCTATTAAAATGATGTTGGAAAAATGCACAGTTTTGCTACAGTAACAGCATCTTATAAAGCCCACCAGTTAAATTTCAGTGATGTTCACTATTTGCGACAGTATTCACTACTTATTTGTTAGCTGCGTAATTTGGATGTAGGAAAGTATAATTATTTTAAAAGTTGTGAGCAATCATTCAAATTGATTTCATGTGAAGTATTCCAATAATTGTTCAATTAGAGTATCTTGAGCTTTTATGAATCTCTCCTTGTCCCTTTTCTTATCCCATGTACCTCCCCAAACTAAACACAAAGCTCATTAGCTAGCTTGTGTGGTTGTGTTTTATCATCTTTAAAGTTGAACCTTTATTAATTTTTGACAAGCTAGCCAGTTGAACCCAAATCCACTGAGTTTTAGGTAATACAGTACTAGTGGTACCTCAATTATCTGGCCATCAATTATCCGTTATCCAAACTGTGGTGGTGACTGTTCTATTAGAGTATTTAGTCTAAAGTGTGTGTTCTATCTATTGGGGTGATTAAGCGGGGCTCTGTATATAAATGAATAGGCTTTGATTATCCGATTATCTGAACACACTCAGGGCCCAATGCATGAGTTCAGATAACAGAGGGACCACTGTATACCATGCCAATCACACTGATCAATGATACTGCTACAAAAAATACATTACGGCAATAGCCATCTCACTTCCACATTATCAAAATCTGAATCCAAGAGCTCAGGATTTCCAGACATGATCACTGGTAAGGCCATGCAAAGTTAATTATATGTTTCTAGTCCTACAAATTCCCCAGAATTGACCAGGTGACTGGCAGGTTTTTTTTTTGCAACTTTTTGATGTGGTACGCTACATTTGACATAGCAGTACATGGAATTATAGGGAAAAACAAAGTTAATGTATAAGAAAAGAGTGTTGCAAGACACAAGAACCTTTCAACAGATTTAAAATTAAAAATTATAGTATAGTGAAATTCGTTCAGCAAAAAATGACCAGTAAGGGAACCAGAAATACATAATAATTAACTTTCATGGCCTAACAGTCAGAAGCTTTATGAACAGGACATTGCAAGAGCTTCTCTCCTGTAATGGTTTTTTAGTTAATGCAGTCTTAGTAATAGTTAGACACTCGCAATAGGTGTCTTCGAGGATTTAAAAACCTGAGGTGACGTCAATAATTACCTCGGCTGCGCCTCGGTAATTATTGACGTCACCGATGGTTTTTAAATCCTCGAAGATGCCTATTGTGAGTGTCTAAGTGTTTTAGACAATGGCGTAGAAGCAGTGAGTTAGTATAGAGAGTTCCCGGCATTGTAAACACCTAGGGTATTTCAGCGAGCAAAATATGTGGTCGCGCAAGCTCGCGCACAAGCCATGAAACGCGAATAACTGAAGGTTTGTAAAGTCCATAAAAAGTATGTTTGAGGCATTATAGATACGTGTGAATGGCAGCAAATGGGAATAGCCAGTGCCAACATGGCTGTCTTGCATGGTCTACAGAGCGTGCTTTAATATGGCGAAGGCTACAAACTGAATTAATGGCTTGTACCACGATGGTCTATAAATCCGCTGAGCTACCCACGATAACAGCGTACCTGAGTGTAATTTCTTTGTAATAATCTGCTCGCAATCGCTTGGTGTTTACTGATGTGCGAAATACTAATTGTCCACAAAAGGCTAATTGCATTACTGTAGGCCACATTGTGGTTGTAAACAACTGTCGGGTGTCTTACCAGTAAGACACCTGCCTTCGCAAATAAGAGACCTCCACACATCAAACGAAACGCTGCTGATGCCATTGTCTAATTATAGTTTTGTTAGCAAATGTTTTGTAGCACAACAGAAATTTGTGTGGTTTCTCTATGTACAAGTTTCCCATGTCTTGCCATGTTACCATTATGCCGACATATGACATTATGCCGGTTTCAGTAACCACTGACATAAGTGTTACTGTTTAATGTCTATCAGGGGGGGCTTTGGGGGCTGAAGCCCCCCCCCTTCATATTTCGGCTTTACTTGATCAATATGCTGAGTATTATAATGAAATTTTGTCTTAGTATAATTATATGATCACTAATAATACAAATACTCATAAAACCACCTTATAAACATCTTTCCAAGGTATTATCAGTGGATTTATGCTAAAGTTTATGCAACAAGGACCCGGATCAGCATTGGAGGTGTACAAGATCGAGATACTCTAATAGAGCAGTCAGCTAACTACTCTAATAGAACATTCACTGGAAACTTGTAGTTGGTTCTGTTATGGAATTTTTCCAAATCTACCTGCGCATATACATACAATGAAGTGCATTGGTCTGTTCAAAGGGCTTCATTCATCTACTTGTGTAGTTAATATGTATGACAAGACTTAATTCAGGTACACAATTACCATTGAAAATGCTCTCAGATTCAATCTTGTATTGTTCAAATTTCAAAATTTTCCACTTTCAACATTATTATTCTAACATGCACATGCATATTCAGTGTTGTGCAATTGTGAGAGGGGTGCATCATGTACTTGGTTGTCTGTGCCTACCCAAACTTTTCCATTAGCAAAATGCTTCAGAGAGCCATATAGCTACCTATAATCTAAAGGCAGTATATAAAATATCTACAGACAGAAAATATTATGAATTTTATGTGGAAATGTCTCCAAATTGCAGTATTTTAGCATTTATTTTTAAAAGTTTTCCTGGGGGGGGGGGGGGGGGGGGGCATGCCCCCAGACCCCCTAGCTCCAACATGCTTTGCATGCTGGGAAGTGTGCTTTGCACACCTCTACCCAAGAGATTAGTACCTTGAGTTAGCCCCCCCCCCCCCCCCTTTTATAAATCCTAGATCCGCCCCTGTCTATATAACATAAAAATTAAGATGAAGCAAGAGGGCCGGGTAGATCACGGTCAGTAAGGATCATGGGAACATTAAGTGAACTCACAACTCCCTATTAATTGTGACTAAGTATCCTATAGTGTCAGAATCAAAATATACTTGTGGGTTTATCAAGATCTGTGTTGATTTACTTCAGCGAGCCCTTCTTATTTTGTAGGCAATCCTAGCTTATTCCTAAATTAAGTTTTATAATATTTTGCAGACAGCACTAATCTCTCATATATCTAACACACAAGACACTAGTGACTGCACGTGCCCAGCTCCCCACAGATCGATAGAAATGAACACATGAAGAAATTTGCAATTGCTGTCTAGACTGAGTGTTGATAATCACACGTGACATTGAGCACCACATGAATACAAAGCACCATCAACTGACACTTAACAATAATTTAGCTAGTTTAGCTCTATAGAGGTAATGATCTGTGTGTATATAATGTCATCATGTAATTTGAGATCTGAAAGCTTTCAGGAACTTATAGACCACATCTACCTGTGGGTAATTGTTGCGTATTTGCAAGAAAGTACAGTTTGATTATGAGTGCATGATGATACCCATACAGGATGGTAGCTAGCCTAGCATGATGAGCTGCCGCTCAACACCATGCACACAGCACACCTTAATTGATTTCGTATACTCATGATATAACTAACTCTGGTTTATACCAGACAATCAGCTGAGCTGAATTTTAATGGTATAAAAACTGAAACCAAACTAGTAGCTAAAGCAGATAAATAAAAACAAAACTGTCTTGAGCTGCCATGTCTCTCTCACCTCAGTGACCTGTTCTGGCAGCGCTCTCTTCGTTTACGCGCGCCGTTCTGGTTCATGTGGTTGTTTGTCAGTTAACGGCGCGCGTAAACGAAGAGAGCGCCGCCAGAACAGGTCACTGAGGTGAGAGACATGGCAGCTCAAGTTCCAGATGATATAGGCGACACTAGTGTCTCGACTAGTGTACGAGTGGACGACGCGTTCCAAGTCATAGTAATAGGCGACTATGGTGTCGGTAAAACCAGTATCCTGCTGCGCTTCATTAAAGATGTTTTCTACAGCGACCCAGCAGAGGCTGGCTACATCAGCGATTTCGTAAAAGAAGTGGACGTAAAGGGCAAACTAGTCAAGCTACACATCTGGGACACAGCAGGTTTGGTAAGTAATTAACGTGTTGGCAGTGTTTTCTACCTTCAGTATATCCTTATTGTTTACATGCAATGAAACTTGTAAAGAACACCTTATTGTATTACTGCGTGTTGTTTGTTGGTTGTAAATGAAACAATTGTGTTTAGGCTAGTATAGTGTAGGAGTCCACAGCTTGGCATGAATAAGCAATTGTCTCAGGAATACGGAGATGGGTTGGTCCCTGGAAAACTCACCAAGTAATCATTGGTTTAGGTAGGGGCGTATCTAGCCCAAGCATGATACCCGGGCAAGCCCACTTATGCCTAGTCCAGTGAACAACTTGTGTGGGTTCATATGTGCATTCATCAAATTGTTGTTTTCAAGTGCATGGCATGGCTAGCTATAGTTATTAACTCTTATCTGTATGCATATAGGATAACACATCAGTCTACAATCACTATATACTGGTCTCTAGCTACGATGCATGTATCGATTGTGGGACTGCAACGTCACGTGCCAAACAAAAGGATACTTCCAAATCATAATAAACAAACCAAGACTTCTTGCACTCACGCTGAGTCGTACTTGTACGGATCACAAAACCATCATGACACCGGTTATCTACTCAATAGGGGCATCCATTCCCTGTAACCACCCTCCAACTCTACCCGGCACACCCTGCTCAGTGGTCCTACAGACAAAGTATCGTCAGCAGTCAGTCTCTCACGTTATTCACTTGACATTCCTTCGTTATAGTTGTGTCACAATAAAATTAATTCAGACACTGATTATTCAGCAGTAGACCTGTACCTACTGAAATCAAGTAGCTAGCCAAACAGCTAGTCGTCTTGAGTATTTTCCACTTCATGCGGTCTATATACAGGCAAACTCCAAACTATCACCACTTCATTGAGACTATTCATTTTGGGCGGGCACATCTCCATTTTTCACATTTAAATATAGTAACTCGTAATCTACTGGGCTATTATTAGAAGACAGACTCTTACTTAAATGTGCAGCGCTTATTTTGCATACAAGAATTTGCTGCAAGCATTCGCTACAATCAATGGTGCTCTAGGTGATAAAATCGTATTGTGAACAGTGTATTTTCATGCGTGACTGCCATGCCAGAAGATTTTCTGATGCCCAGGCAAGGTTAGCTGATGCCTGGGCAAATGCCCAGGTATAGATATGCCACTGGGTTTAGGGGCCCTGTAACTCCACTATGGAGAGCCTGCTAGTCATTTTCAAAGGCTTGTCAAGTATATGTGTAAAAAGAGGGAAAGGACACTTTGAGGTTATTCAGGAATAGACCACTTTACCAGAAGCCATGAAATGTTAATTGGATAATAAATTAGCCATTGCATGTATAATCACTGGAGTACTATATATGGTGGATGGATTGCCTTCTTGAAAAATTATTTGACCTATGCTTTGCCACAAGTCTATGAAATTAGTTTCATTAATGCAGTTATGGTCTAGGGATAACTGACAAGGTCAATCAGAGCCTTGCTCATTACTTGTATGGGTGCACTCAGTCGTAATAATTTGTAGGGCTAAAACGAATATTCTAAATGAAAGAGAACGAATGTTTTTAGTCAAGAACGAATAATAGAATATTCTATATTTAGTGTAACACTGAAATACAGTGTATATGTGTTATTTCTTATTATTTGTATTGAATTGTAAAACATTATTAAAATTTGGTATCTCAAGTTAAAACCTCAGTAACCAGCTTTTGAAATGAAAGTGTCTGATGATGCCGGTAGCTACTAGAGGCGTACTGATAAGGATTTTCAGTTGTATCAATATCCCATTGATTTGTACCTAAAAGAGCTGATACTGTATACCGATTAAATTATTGTCGCTTAATTATTGTATATTCTGTAAAGTGTAAAGATCAAATAGAACTACAGGTGTAGCTGCTGCATGATGTATATCCTAATGATTTGTAGCATTGAGGAAAGAGAAGTGATGTATCTTTGCTACTATACCTATGGTGGTGTGGCCTCTATTACACAACCCAGACAATTAGGCACCACAACTATTTAACACATGCTCCCTTGTCTGGATTGCTCCCTTGTCTGGATTACTCTGTGTTTTGATTAGTTACCAAGATGGCTGTTATACACAGATGATCACTTTAGTATTCCTGTAGTGCAGTTTTTTTTATTCTTAAAGTGTAGCTAACAGCTACAGTTCTGGGTAAGAATATTTTAACACTAGTAGCACTAGTCGCACGTGCAGTTGTATGTCTTCTTGTAACTTTGTGTTTTGTAGAATACTATAGAGAGGCTTTCTGTTAGTTTGTAGTGAGCAAAAAGGCTTTTATAGCTGGCCATGCAAACTACTTGATTCATGAAGTGTTTGTGCCCATTATTCGAGCCATTATTACTGAATATGGAAGGTATATCAGCAACCAATCTGATCACCCTCGTGATCACCAATCCGATTATCGGTACATCTCTAGTCCAGTATCTGATGTTGGTGAGGACTGACAAAGATTCCTCATTGCTAGTGTCCACCATCTTTACTGTAATTTCGATGTTTCAAATTACTACAATTGCTTCGAACGAATTCGGATCAAATACGGATTCGGATCGAATATGGATTCGAATATTCGGTATATTCGTTTTAGCCCTAATAATTTGTAGCTTTGCAATAAATACTCCTTTATCTCCCTGTTAAATATTTCTATGGCATTGCATATGCTATATTACATTAGTAAGGGAAACCATTGAACACATAACAGCAGTGTAGTCACAATGCTTGCTGCACTGTGATCATTTTGATATGAAAACTAGTCATCGAGTGAGCTTTTTATTGACAAGTCTATCCAGTATAATCACAGTATACAGGAGGAGTATCCAAGATTTTTCCCTGGGAGTTTCCAGATTTAGTAGTACAGTGGTCTTCGGAACCACTGACAGATTTTGAACACCAAATGCTTCATAATTAATTTTACTAGTTGGTGCTATAAGCTATTATTCTATCCCACTGAAGCCCTACATCAAAGTTAAAAGCTGGGAGTTAAACCCCAGTGCATATGTAATAGTTGTATCATGTACCCGAGTGATTTGCCTGATATGTACACCCAAGCTCGAGGGCCGTTAGGCCCGAGAACGTGGGTGTACATATCAGGTAAATCACGAGGGCACGTGATACAACTGATATGTACCATGTAGGCTAATAGCCTACTGTGGTGGGCGACTAATCACCCAAGCCAATACGAGGCAACCTGCTGGATTTATTATATAGAGAGTCTTGTAAAATTCGATTATGGGTCAGCAGCAAGTAACGTTGCAGTTATGTTTGTTAACATAAACGAGAAAATCCTATGAATATCACGGAAACACTCAATTTTGCGATTTAACAAGTGTTTCAAAGTTGCTACATTGTTTAACCACTGTTTACAATGTTTTCTAAACATCCATAGGGGTAAGCTTCACTGTAGAGTGGTTACCTCGTGATATACGAAAAGTGGGCGTGATACGTAATCAAACACGCGGACACGCGATTGTAAATTAACCATGACACTAGTTCTCACCTTAAACTTACGTTTGTCAACTCATAGGGTGGTAAGGGTGTTGAATCGCCTTCGTATGAGTGCTGTAGAATGCAAAATCGGGTTCATGGTTTTCATCACGTGAGTAATAATAAACTCCCACAATCGAATACTGCCAGGATTCTTATAAAAACAAACAACGTTACCTCATCAGATATATCAAGGCCATGGTACATTTAAATGTATCATGGCCAGCCATGGTTTATTTTAAATGTACCATAGCCAGCCATGGTTTAACTTAAATGTACCATGGCCAGCCAGGGTTTATAAGATATGTACCCTGAAATTTGGCTTTGAAGTTAGGTGGTTTCATGGTACATATATATATATATACACACATTCAGTTGAAAGAAGTGCATTCAAAGCAAATAGAAGCCTTATACATTACGTATAGCCAGAAAGTTTTGTGGGGGAAAGTTTGGTGAGTGAACAATGTTTTGCCAAACTAAAATCCACCAAATCATTTGTTTAATACAAATCTGTAATAGCTCAACAAATTCACCAAGCTTTGTTCTCGCCAAAATCCTATCATGGCAACTTCGCTTAAGTTTCCTCCAGCCAAACTTTCCAGCTATATGGTATAAAACTATGTACAGTGGAACCTCAGTTATCCAGACCCCACTTATCTGGATTCTCAGTTAACAGACTGCTCTATTAGAGTAGTGACTGTTCTATTAGGGTAGTTGAAATACTGATTTTGTAAAAAAATTTGTTTATGCTATTTTAATGTTATTTATACGCAGTTTCAGAGATATGACTTTTCAGATATATGGATCATCCCTGGTCCCAAGGCGTTCGGATAACTGAGGTTCCACTGTATTCAGCAAAAATTTAAACATAAAACTACAAGTTCAGCAAAAATTGAAACTGACATGTATATCTAGCCTTATTAACACGTTGTTTGCGAATTTGACTGCTTCAAAGTGTGGGATAGAAGTTAGTTAAACCCCACCTGCACTCGTAGGATATATAGTTATCAACACCTCAGCCTCAGCTTCACTGATAACTATGATATCCTACTCGTAGCGGACAACCAAGAGTATATAATGGGGAGGGAGAGTATCAAACTGCGCTATAGGCTGTGAAAAATGAGCCCATACCTTCGTTTCTTCTCGTAAACCTGGCCACTGTTGATTGCTCAGATTTAACACCTTAAATGTTTTAATGGGTGGTCCATATGGAATCGCAATGGCTGAAATTCCATCTAGATGTATCACTTTAACTAGTAGAACTGTCAAGGCGAGGCATGGGATGGCGACCATGATGAAATCTCTACAGTGATGAAATATTGAAATCTCTACCTCGCTCGACCATGATGAAACCTCGATGTTTGTTTTCTAGGTTAGCTGCTTCTGTCTTTCTCTTTGTACGGCGAGTTCCTCTGTGTAATGTGCTATACTTTTCTCGAGTACACCGTTCTTTCACTCAGTCACATGTAAAAAGTGTGCCTACTGCGCTTATAATTAGTCACCAATCAACACAAATCACCGAGTCGTTTGAACAATGCCATAGGACTTTTACGGGCTCATTTTTCACAGCATATAATGCAGTTCAATACTCTCCCTCTCCATTATATACTCTTGCTATAACATATATTTTATCTTCATGGTTGCTTAGCTCCATAAGTCCTTTTTAATATGGCTAGTCAGGAGTATTGAAGTGATCCAGATAGTTATATCCAAATTCTCCAGTTGAAAACTCAAAATTAATGTTTCTATTAAGTTATAGTCTTACATTAACATTATTCTTGATAAAATGATACTTGCAATCCATTATGAATGTTCTATACATTTGACTGCTCTATTAGAGTATCTTGATCTTTATTAGCATTTTTCTTTGTATACATACTCATGTTCTTACTAACACCTTTTAAAGCAAGCATGCACAGTAGCTCTGCTCATTTCCATCTTCTGTAGTTATATATTTGTGCAGCCAAATTATGAAGTGTTCTTGCTGCAAGCCCACAAGTTCAAATATGGAAGGGGGTTTCCGGAACTCGAGGAATCAGTGTTAAATGTAAACTTGACCTCACTGTACCAATTATAACCTTTGTAGCAATTATATAACCTTTGATGTCAATATTCCCCAAGCATTAAAAGTCTGCAGGTTACTCTCACAAGTTTGTGTGTACATTTGAGCCTACGCTATATACACTACTAAGGATTTCCAAATTTCCTAATCTTTGCAGTGTCTATTGTACTGTATGCACAATCTGTTCACATAAATGTTCATAATGAGATTTTAAACTACTTGGTTGAGTCATAACTGGTTGGTGGTTTACTAGTTACATCTGGAGGTGGAAAATGACATAGAGGGTCATTTTATCCACTTTACTGACGTGCTGAAAGATTAGGAAGTCTCAGGGGCAGTACATAATCTCCTTATTAGTTCCTAGTAGTGTTTCCATGGAAATTGCAGTGCATTAAACCCCACCTCAGAACACTGTGATATAATAAGATCATACTGACGTCATGCTAATTTTCTATTTGGGATTTTCGAGTATAGTTTCTTACGACACCAATATTTTTGATTAATTACTCAAAATTAATAAAATCTACATTGAGGTGCAGTAATCAGGTATGGTTACTAGGTCATTAATAGAGTAATG
The DNA here is from genome assembly GCF_963678975.1 of Dysidea avara. Lineage (NCBI taxonomy): Eukaryota > Metazoa > Porifera > Demospongiae > Dictyoceratida > Dysideidae > Dysidea > Dysidea avara. The sequence goes on along the minus strand of NC_089275.1, from coordinate 42,531,394 downwards.
TTACCACTCTACTTATAAAGTCAGCTGAAAGTAGCATGAACAAATTCCATTCATAGTTTTACTGTAATATTTTCTTTCTGGATTACACAAACAATTGAACTTCATTTATCGTCCACTGGATCTAATACTTGAAAATATTAGAGCACCCCCAATAGAGATTGCTGTTTTTAATTGTGACATCATTATAGAAAAGGCTTATTGCAAGCTTCGTATTTGTGAGTTGTGAATGACTATTCCTGTTAGAGTTAGAAATCTCTCATTTATTTAGATACTAGTAAATTTTTTGTAGTAATGGGTCAACCTCTGTTTGTGACCTAATTTCAGAAAACCATCAATCTGCGCACAATAGTAGTTTTGTAATAAAACTCATCCAAAAACAATGGGTAAAAAATGCAAGCTCCAGAAAAAATTTATGCAAGTTTTATCGCCTTGTTGGTTTGTGAATTGACACTCCAGTGGCTAAATCCTAGGCATCATCATGTTTCCCTATTCATAGGGAGTTCAAAAATCCTTGTTTCATCTTCATACACAGGTGGGTTTCTGAGTTACAGACATTTGTTTACGTTGCAGTGATGAAAGAATTTACAACAATCTTTATTTGATCAATTCGCCTTCCTTCCAAATCACAGAATGCCTTTGGCAAAAATTATACCATGGATTCACAAATTCATGGCAAATACAATGAGCAAAGATTCAACACCGTACGCCATTGTATCAGTAAGGTATGATGGTATATGTAAGCACCCGTAGATTATTTTCTCAATGTCCTCTGTACATATTGACTTATTCACTTGTCTGGCTGTCTGCTGTTGTATTTCCCACACTGCTTTACTCATGAAGCTGAAACTTAGCCAATCCATTCCTCTGTCCCTGTAGACAACAAAGAACCAATAAAACAAATTTTGATAAATGTGTGTATATCAACAGTTTTCTAAAATTTGGTCACATTTTAATCTGGAAGTCCCATGTTTCTTACATGAAGAAGCAATGACCTCCCTGTTAATCTTAGGAAGTGCAATAATTGTGTGTCGAGTTTGTGTGTACATACAGATAACTTGTTTGCTGTTTTAACATAATAACTCTGGTCTTTTATTGTCTACAGGAGAAGCACACGACAATAACAGACAGATACTATTCCAAGGCTGACGCTGCTATAATGGTCTATGACTGTTGTGACCAGAAATCTTACAGCAACATTGATAAGTGGTACGGAGAGATGCACCTTAGCCTTGCTGACAAACTCGATGACAACATGCCAGTGGTCATGGTCGCAAATAAGAAAGACAAATTAAAGGAGGCAATGAAAGAAGCAACTACCAGTTACATAGACTTCAAAATTGCGCAGAAGAAGGCAACAACTTTAGGCTACACGTGTATTGAAACAAGTGCCAAATCTGGTGAGAACATCCAGAAGCTGTTTAATATGGTGGCAGAGGCATTATCGGACAAAGAGTGTCCTAAAGTACCTGATACTGTAGACTTACTTGCTGATGATAGAAAAAAACCTTGCAGTTGCTAAAATATTATCAGTGTTTTTTAAATTAATGTGAGCGCTATATTGAGATTTCTTATTTGTAATTAATTTCTATTTCTTGTTTGCATCAATATTTTCATAATTACATTTGAAATACATAATTGGTACTAATAAATTATAAGTGAAATAATTGTAAATACAATGAAATACTATTAAGAAGCAGTCATAGGGTATAATAGATTAGGCCATGGTCTACCAGTCCAATAGGGTACTGCTGCTATTCCAATTAGTGCCACTCCTGCACTTGTAACAATTGTCATAGCAACAGCAGGTCTAAGCAGCTGCCACCTGGTTGTCATAGCAACTGTCTCATTTTTACTTAATTTGGACAACTGCAGACAGTAACATGGCTGGTATCAACACATTACATTTGTTACATAGCAATTACCTGGAAATGAAGCCTACAAGGAAATGGTTTGTATGCTAATACAACATATGTGACCGGATTTGACAAAACCAGGCTTCCACACACATCCAATTTAATGACTTTGAAGGAACATAACTCATTGTAGATGTATACAATCAGTTTCATATTTGGACCTGCTATTTCACAATTGTATGAAAGGAACGTGTGAAAATTCCAGGGCAATAGCATGTTGGGTGATCAAGTTACAGTAGTTTAAAGGCAAAGAATTGGATGTGTGTGGAAGCCTGGTTTTGTCAAATCCGGTCACATATATAGAAATAATTCATGTATACATGTGTGTGTTGCTGTGTACACAGATTTTGACCCATGATACAGGATGCATAAGAACACTGATAAATATGGGACAATTGTAATGGTCCCATTTGTATTAGTCTACACTCTACACATCAAGCTAGGCCTCTGAAATCAGGACACCTCATTAATAAGGACACCACAGCAATGTCTCAAGGAAGAGCTGCCATAATGACTAGCTGTATATATGTTAAGGTGGAGCGTATGTAGGACTTTTAAAAAAAGGCTTTCTTACAGCTAAATAGCTGTTATTTTATATTGCCTGACTGCTTTATTAGAGTATCTCGATTTTCTCATCAACGTTATTGGTCAGAACAATACTACAAGTGTTGCTATCATGTGAAGAACTATTACTAAGTTAAAATTTTATAATGTGTTCTGCTTCATGATAGATTCCAGATTCTACAACTTGAACTTTCAATTTCTCAATTTTACTAATAGTGTGTAAACTCCAAAAGGATTCCTGAACCCCTCCGGGTACACCCCTGATAATGTTTTTTGTTTAGTACCCTGTGATGACATTGACTTTATGAATGAGCTCAATTTAATGTCATGTCATATCACATGGGATGTAAGAATAATAAAGGTATTTATAATAGCTACAAGTAACACACACTTGGAAATACTAGTAAGGGATGCAATTGTTAAATGTGACAGTGGGTGTATAAGTTTCTGATACCCAAAATATGCCCTGTTCTGGGCAGCTCCATGGCACTCAAATCACTCCAAATTGATTGAGAACACTATTGGTGAGCTCTCTGTGAAGTCCCAGCTCATTACATACCATTACAACAAAACCGTGGCCATTTAATAGTGCCAATCTTCCACTTGTGGCTTTGACAGGGTCGGAAGAAAGCTGCTGCAGAAACCAGACTTGCCAGTCCTGAAGGAAATACAGAGTGGAATATGATAGTGTATTGGACCAGCAATCCATTTCTGGTAAAAATGTAAGTTTGATTTTGTGTGTGTGGAAGCCGGGTTATATGAAGTCCGGTCACAAATGGAAAGTGAGTGGTTCCACTTGGACAAAAGCAAAACGTTTTTTCTCTGGTGCAGAGTCCTTGATGTGTGTAGCTACGTATAGACTAATACAAATGGGACAATTTATAATTGCCCCCTATTAAAGTGTCCTAGATGTATACCCTGCATCATGGATCAAAATCTGTGTACTCAGTAACACACGTACACATACATACATGAATTACTTCTACATATTCATTGTTGCATTAACATGCAAGCCATTTCTTTATAGGCTTTGTTCCCACTTTAACTGTACAGTGGAATCTCGATTCTTGGTTAACCGAACTATGGAATGACTGTTCTATTAGAGTAGTTGATAATACTGATATTTTTAAAAATGTTTTAATACTATTGTAAGGTTATTTATACACAGTTTCACAGATATGAACTTTTCAGACTTATGGACTACCCCTGGTCCCAAGGGGTTCGGAGGTTCCACCATACAAGTGTAAACAAATGTAATGTGTTGATACCAGCCATCACAGCAAAAATAGTGTTCCAATACTACCTATTCTAACCCCGTCTTTATTCAGTATTGGAACAACTATTTTAAAAAAACTCCCTATAACGAGACAGAATGAACCTCAAATCTATAAATGACTCTAATGTTATTCACTATTGGGGGCTATGGTCTGTTTTTGTTTGAGCTAAGGTAGAATTTTTACACTATTAGTTTCAACACCTAAACATAGACGGAACAAATACAGTCAGTATTTGTGTATGAATTATGCTGTGCATATTATTTCTTTTAGTTGTCCAAAGTAAAGATGAGACAGATGCTATGACAACTAGGTGGTAGCTGCTTAGACCTGCTGTTGCTACGACGATTGCTACAAGTGCAGGAATGGGAATAGCAGCAGTACACTATTGAACACCATGGCTTAATCTATTATACCGTATGACTGCTTCCCAATAGTACTTCCAATTATTTCATTTTTAATTTATCAGTACCAATTATGTACAAAATTTGATTTCTTGCACGAAAATTTTGATTGAACTACTCTAATAGAGCAGTCATTCACGTAAATCATACAAAAAATATTTTTATACAAAAAATTTTTGCACAAAAAAAGCAAATTACAGCATTTCAAATATAATTATGAAGAATACTGATGCAAACAATTAATTACAAATAAGAAATCCAAACAATGGAATATAGTGCTCACATTGATAAAAAAAAAACAATGATAATATTTTAGCAACTGCAAGATTTCTTTTTACCATTATAATCACCCAAGACCACAGTATCAGGTACTTTGGGACAATCTTTGTCTGATAATGCCTCTGCTACAATTTTAAACAGCTTCTGGATATTCTCACCAGATTTGGCACTTGTTTCAATACATGAGTAGCCTAAAGTTGCTGCCTTCTTCTGTGCAATCTTGAAGTCTATGTACTTGGTAGTTGCTTCTTTCATTGCCTCCTTTAATTTGTCTTTCTTGTTTGCGACCATGATCACCGGCATGTTGTCATCAAGTTTGTCAGCAAGGTTACGACGCATCTCACTGTACCACTTATCAATGCTACTGTAAGATTTCTGGTCACAACAATCATACACCATTATAACAGCATCAGCCTTGGAATAGTATTGGTCTGTTAATATCGTGTGCCTCTCCTGTAGATAATAAAAGACCAGACCGAATTATGTTATGTAAGATAGCAAACAGGTTTTCTGCATGTACACACAATATTGTACTGCCTAAGTGAGACAAATCATTAACAGGGGAGGTCACTGCTTCTTCATGTAAGAAACATGGGGCTTCATACTAGAATAGAGGTCAACCCATTACTACAAAAAATTTTACTAGTATCTCTTTTTCATAAATGAGAGATTTCTAAATCTCACTAACAGGAATAGTCCTAAAGGAATAATCATTCACAACACACAAATACGAAACTTGCAATAAGCCTTTTCCCTAATCACATCACAATTAACTCTAATATTTTCAAGTATTAGATCCAATGGGCGATAAATGAAGATTAATTGCTTGTGCAGTCCAGAAAGAAAATATTACAGTATTAGTATAATACTAAAATACAGTGTATTATGTGCTATTTGTTATTATTTGTATTCAATCATAAAACATCATTAAAATTTGTGATCGGGCCTGCGAAAACAGGGCATGTGGGCACAAACTACACCCCATCACACTACAGGTCATATCTCAGTATTGGAACGGAATATTTACATTCTGTAACTTGCCACCATAAGCCAATTAAATGCTTACAAAGAGTGGAAAATGGCATTGTCATAGCGAAATGGTATAAAAAGTTATGAGTGATGGAATTGTAAAAAAGTAGGCCCGGTCACATTTGATATCTTAAAACCTCAGTAGGAGGCTTTTGAATAGTAGAAGTGTCTGATGATGTATCTACTAGAGGTGTACTGATAAGGATTTTTCAGTTGTATCAATATCCAAGAGCTGACACTGATTGTATACCGATTAAATTATTGTATGTTATGTAAATTGTAAATCAAATAGAACTACAGGTATAGCTATTGCATGATGTATATTCTAATGATTTGTAGCATTGAGAAAACAGAAGTGACTATAGCTCACAACTACCTATGGTGTGGCGTCTATTACACAACCCAGACAATTAGGCACCACAAATGTTTTCTCCCTTGTCCGGATTACTGTTTCGATTGGTTACCAAGATGGCTGTTATACACAGGTGATCAGTGTAGTTTTCTTGTGATGCAGTTTTCTGTTCTTAAAGTGTAACAGTTACTGTTCTGGGTAAGAATATTTTAACACTAATAGTAGTACTTACACACGCAATCTAAGTCTTCTCGTAACTTAGTGCGTTATGGAATAGTATAAAGAGGCTTTCTATTTTGTTTGTAGTGAGCAAAAAGGCTTTCCATAGCTTGTACTCATACTAATTACTTCACAGAGCGTTTGTGCCCATTATTAATATAGAAGGCATATTGGCAACCGATCTGATCACCCTCGCGATCACCGATCCAATTATTGATACATCTTTAGTCCAGTGTCTGATGTTGTTGCATTGTAGAGATTCCTCATTACTTAATGTCCACCATCTTTACTGTAACTTCAATGTTTCGAATTATAATAATTGTTTCAAACGAATTCAAATATTCAGTAGCTATATTTGTTCTAGCCCTAATTTTGTGCACTGGATGTGTCATGTCCATTGTCCTATGTTACCTGATACATGCACTTGGCACTGCAAGTAAAATGGCAAATTTAAGCAACTGTGTCCTGCTCATGTGTACCTCGTCATGTTGTAACATCATTGCGGCACAAACAACTCTCCACATTTTCTGGCGTATAGTTACACTGCACATCCAACACATTGTATAATTTCACACGGATCAAATATTGTGGTAGACACTGGCCAACCAAATGTTACAACTTCCTACATCAAGCACCCAAAATTAAATATTTAAGAAACGGTTGTACATGTGTGCATAGGCAGATGTAGGAGACACTGTCAGGGGTACTGAGGGAGGGACAAGAAGTTTTTTAGGGTAAAACAGTGTTTACTAGCTACACTAAGAGGAGAAGAATGGAACACTTACTCTTGTACACAAGTTATATTATAGCTGGATAAATGAAGGGAATACACTTTCTATAAGACTCTAGTTGGATATCTTCTGAGAACATTTTTAAAATTAGACCTCCTAGATTTGAATTTGGGAGCATTTTTGATAGCAATTAGCTAACAAAGTTACAAAGGATATAAAAATTAGTTAGCCTATATCTGAGATATAAAGCCTGCTTGATGGTAAAATGTACTAAATCAAAATAAAGTAGATAATTCGTAAAAAATTTAAACTGAGTATTGCGACTGTTCTATTAGAGTGTAGTCACTGCTCTATCAGAGTATCTCAATCTTCGCACAAATATTCAAACTTGTTTGCCTCACTTTCTTCACAGTGTACAGTTTATAACTGTAAAGTGCATTTACAATTGTTGTCTTCTACTTGCCCATTGGCATTCTGTATTTCTGAATACAGTGTGAATGCATGATACCAGTTTCTGGTGTCCATATAATTCTGGGGGGGGGGGGGGGGGGGGGGGGGAAGCACCCCCTGGCCCCCCTCACATCCCCTATACATGTGTGTATAAACACACTATGCCTATGCAGTCACAAAAGCTTGGATGTTATATATACAGATGAGAATGAAACTTTAATGCATATGTTTTTGTGTACAAAGTGACCTTTTGACCTGAGTAGACAGATTTTCACCATACATAGAGATCTGATCTAGATATCACATGCACCATCCCTTTTTTGGTGTACCAAGCACAAAACAATCGATTGAGTTTCAAACTTCAATTCTTTGAACAGAAAAAGTATTGTACATATAACACTAAAGCATGAAAGAAAGGTCCCCCACACACAACTGACTACAGTACAAGTCACAATTAAGAGGCATCTTTGTAAACAGCATGAACAAGATACATAGTAGATATTTAACCAAATTTGGGAAATCAGATTGACTTTAACCACATTACATTATGCCTCAATTAGGGTAATCTATGATCTATTTATAACAGCATTATTCATTACTGGATTTCCCCTTGCACTAAACCTCGACACTATTACATCATCATAATATAATGTTCAGGAACCTTGCACAGACAAAAGCTTATTTGGGAAGGGAATATTTTTGCAGACTAGATTATGTGTATTGTACCATGAAGAATCTGAGGATCCAGGAAAAAAACTTCTTTCCCAGATATTTCCCTTAATTCCTAATTGTCTCTGTGTAATCAGTGAATGGATATTTAGATGAACGCAATACAATGGAACCCGTCTAACTTGTATAGCAGGTTTTTATAACAAGGATTTTAATTTTACAAGCAGGCACTTTTAAGATTTATTCTATCCTACCAATTTTGGTTTCATATGAAGATTGAAAAAACATTCCAACAAGCCAAGTGCTTGTTATAAACAAAAGTTGCTCATTTTTATAACAACCCATGATCAGCTTAAGGAAAAAGGCCTACTTGAAACTACTCTACTTGAGCTAATTCATGCTTTCCATCTTGTCATAATACCAATAGATTAATTATAAGTGCACTGCACATGGTTATATTTCTGAACATAATTCCCGAATAATGTCGAAGTGTCTTTTCCCTCATTTACACGTATACTTGACAAGCCTTCGAAAATGACTAACAGGCTCTCCATAGTGGAGTTACAGAGCCCCTAAAACAATAATTACTTGTGAGTTTTCCAGGGACCATCCCATCTCCTTCCTGAGACAATTGCTTACTCATGCCAAGCTGTGGATTCCCATATCAAAACTTTTGTAAGATATTCCGGATTTATGAATAGGTTATGCCCGTTTCATATAAAATAACACCATCTTTTAAACAATGCACCATAACTCCTGTGTACTGTGGTTGACAGATACAAGGTTTGGTTTATCAAATTCCTCAATGAAAGGTGATTCGATTCATGTGTAAGTTCTTTGTGTAGTAATGAAAGGGAAAAGGAGCAAAATTTACGTGTTCAGAATTCCCGTAAAAACACGTTTTTCAACGTATCTCTGTAAACTAACCTGTTTAACAATTTGTACCGTCGGAGTCTTATTACTGCATAGAACGATACCAAACTTAGCGAATTTAGTTTAGGATAACAACCTGTACATTGGGGTTTTCTTGCCAAGATAATTAAATTTTCCAATAGATTAATGTATGGAGAGCATGTTATGTCAGTAAATAACTGTCGCTATGGCAACATTTTCCCATTTATACGGTTGGAATTAGATAGCGAAATTCAAGGGCTTTCTTTTATTGTATGGTGTGCTGTAGAGATTTTGTGAGTTAAAGGTTGTAAATTAGTGTTTTTGTATGTAGTGTAAAATACATGTATTTTGTATTGGACAACGAACGACAAGGAATGATGAGATTTTATGATCAGCCTGTAGGCCCTGTTTTACCAAGCTAAGATTTCAAAAAAGATATTAGATTTATTTATTGCATAATTCTTACATTTTAAGGGTTAAAAACAATGTTTTAAGAACTTTTAATGTTGACCACCTGAAAATGCTTGATTTGACAAATCCCATACATATGTTTTGATATGCTACACAAGGGGGTGGCACTCCAATATCCTGTACTCTGATCTTCATCCTCAGTCAAAACGAAAGTCAAAAGTCAAGCAAGAAATTTGCAGTAGGTCAAAAGTTAAGTTCGTTTGTGAATTGCATACCACATATACAATTGATACTTTTAGAATTAGAACATAACCGTAATTTTACGAAAATTTACAAAGATTCAGTCAAGAGTCAAGCACGGATTTTAGCGCAAGTCAAGGGTCAACACTTATTTTTCGAGTTTGACCACTTTGACCGAGGACGAAGATCACGGAGTACAGCTAGGTACAATGGAGTACCACCCCATTGCTACACCATTCTAGCCTAAGTTACACAATTACAACCAACAAACAACACGCAGTAATAACAATAAGGTATTCTTTACAAGTTTCATTGCCGCAAACAATAAGGATATACTGAAGGTAGAAAACACTGCCAACACGTTAATTACTTACCAAACCTGCTGTGTCCCAGATGTGTAGCTTGATTAATTTTCCCTTTACGTCCAATTCTTTTACAAAATCGCTGATGTAGCCAGCCTCTGCCACCGGGTTGCTGTAGAAGACATCTTTAACGAAACGCAGCAGGATACTGGTTTTACCGACACCATAGTCGCCTATTATAATGACTCGGAACGCGTCATGATCTACTTGTACACTAGTACCATCTTGAACTTGAGCTGCCATGTCTCTCTCCCCTCAGTGTGTTTTACCATAGATAATGTATTCACCATACAGCCATAGATAATTTGTAAAAATACACTGATACATTATTCTGGCGGCGCTCTCTACGCGCGCCGTCCTGGTCCGCTTTACCAGTTTACAATTGCAATTGGTTGCAGTTTTATCTCACTAAAATTCAACCAGAGCTAGCTATATCATGAAGTCAAGGTGTGCTGTGTGGTGTTGAGCAGCTCATCAAGCTATCATAATGTACTATACAGCTATAGGCTAGCTACCATCCTGCGTGGGTATCATCATCAATCATCAATGGCCATTAGCCAGCCCTGAGCTAGCGGACCATCAGTACTGTACCCTAAAGATTTCACTGATTGTTCATCTGTTATTGTATACCTGTAAGTAATACTGTAAAGTTATAATTACTTATGATTGAACTGCACTTTCTTGCAAGTACACAACAATCACTCTGTTGTACATATCTACCAGTCATTAGGTTTATGTAGGGTAGATATTACTTAATGTGGTCAGTAAGTTCCTGAAAGTTTTCGAATCTCAAATTACATAATGATGTATAATATGAATGCACAATCATTTACCTCTAGAGCTAAACTAATTATTGTTAAGTGTCGGTTGATGGTGCTACATATTCATGTGGCGCACAATGTATTATCAACACTCAGTCTAGAGAGGAAATTTCTTCACATGTTTCTGTGGGGGGAGCTGGGCACAGTCACTGGTGTCTTGAGTTTAATAGAGGTTAGTGCTGTCTGCAAAATATTATAAAATTTTAGGAAAGGGATTGTCTACAAAACAAGAAGAGATTGCTGAAGTAAATCAACACGGATCTTGATAAACCCTCATGTATATTTTGATTCTGACACTATATGATACTTAGTCACAATTAATAGGAAGTTGTCTTGAAATGTTGTTGAAAGTTGTATAGCAAACACTTTAACATGCACTGGTCTTGTAGATATACCATAATTGTTATGACAAGCTCGTCGAGTCAATTGCAAAATATTATTGTTGTGTATGTTGTGTGTGTACATGTTTAATTGTTTGAGCACTTGTGTTTGTGTCATCATACACAAAAACTCCTGCTTTAGCCAAATCTTGCACTATCTTTTCTGTTGTTGATGTAAGAATTTTGATCTGTCTGAGAATCTCAATCAACTTGGACCAAGATTTAGGGGAAGCTCCTTTGTCAGTGGATAGCCAATTTTCCAAAAGTTCCACACAACATTTCAGTGGATCATGGTGACACTTCTCTCTAATCAACTTTTTATCCTCCACCTCATATTCCAAATAATCAGCCACCAAACTCCAGTAAGCTGCTATTCTGGGAATCACCACCTCGTGTAGTAGCCTCATTGCTGGTCCTATGTTGCATTAACCTTATAATACATGTCACAACAGTGAAATATTAAATGTATGATTGCCGTCACATTGATTGGGAAATGTGATGCTACAACCAAAGTCAAATATTTATTTGGTCACGGTTCTCCAAAATAACGAACACAGCTAAAATTCCTATAGGAGAATCACAGTGGGTTTGCTGTAAAGTATAGATATTGGTGGGTCTTGATTAAATCACAATAATGGTGAATATCACATGTACAGTAACAAAATGATAATCGCTAAAATAAATTTTACACTGAACTATTATGCATTTTGTACACATCAGCACGTAACATACTTTTGATAGCTGGTTGATCAGGTGTCTTGACAACAGTCAACGGAGCCATATCATCAGTTGATCCTGTGTACAAGCAGGTAATTATGACTACAGTTCACTGCTCTTTTCAATGCTCCACATTAGGGCTGAGCGATAATATCATTTTAGCAATATATCGAGATATTTTGAAAGTATCAATATCATGATATTTTGTTATTTTAACTATCGTGATACCATACCTGTACATTATTGTCATTACAAATCCATTTGTTATGCAGTACTAGGCTAAGAATCCTTGTAAGTCATAACCTGGTTAGCCCTGCAGAGAGGTGTGAACATCATGTGTTACAATAACTGTCAAGGATGATAGTGGCTAGTTTGATGCTACCTTTAAAGACTTCCTGCAGGAATACTGAGCAATACACTATGTAGCACCAGCTATGATTGACTTATTTGTAAGTGTCATGAACTATTCGATCGTGATACTAAAATGGTAGTATCGCTCAGCCCTACTCCACGTGTATATTGCATGGCCAACTACACAATCCTTCCCTTGTACAAGAACATATGTGACCGGATTTGTGAAAAGGTACCTTTTTCAGACACAAAATTTGACCCATTTTTTGAACTTTAAAGCTTCATATAACTTTTTGATCATGGTATATACATGCTTGCAATTTTCACTTAGTGTAGCTACAGTATCTGGCTACACTTTGATACTAAGAGCAAGTTAATCAGTATAAGGAGTCAAGTGTTACATCATTTTGTTTGCTGGTATGTCAAATGTGTGGAAAAGGTACATATACCTTTTCGCAAATCCGGTCACATATTATATACAAAGTTACCAATTTGCTTACTATTTTCAACTGGTAGATAATTTTCATTATATACAAACCACATTAATTGTGAAGCTTCCAGTTTTATACGGAATACACTGTTTATGCTACATTGGGCATAAATTGTAGTAGACGAAAGTGTTCCTGGTAAAACAGCAATATGATCTTCCGTGCTTTTACCACACTGACACAAAAAGCCATACTGCAATCTTTCATAATCAAAATTTAAATGAATATAAACTTCTGTAAGAGCATATACCAGATAATTGTAAGAAGCCTTTATGTGGATACTAGATGGACTATCACTATCATCTGCACTTCAAGATACGACACTTTATCAAACAACGACAAGGAATAACCATCAGGTAAACTGAATGTGATCAAATTACCGAAGGTGTGGTGTACACCATCATGAGAGGAATGAGGTTGCCAGCCTTTAGGAGAATGTTGTAGTAGTTCAACTATTAGAGAGCAAAATAATCCTCTTGGTAGGAGACCAGAACGAAGCTGAACTAACATAACGGCTGTCCTAGAAGTTGTCCATAGTGAAGAAGAATTTCATCTCTTTGTTGCAATTACAGGAGCAATGATCCTCATGTGGACAAGCAAAGACAAAAAGAATTCTTCTTTGATGTCTACTTCCCATTCAATGTGCTGAAGTAGATCCTTCGAAAACAGACCTTCATATTTTAGTTTATGAAAATTGTGACGGTTGAGAGATGCTTGTTGAAAAGTGACACATATGATGCTACTCAGTTTATCAAACCACCACTGGTGGTCAGTAATGACATAATCACACAATCCTGGAACTTCTGCAAAGTATATCAACACACCCAACAGGTGGTGGTACAATAACACACTCCTGACTTCTTCTTTATCAGAAATTAAACCAGTTGTATTGGCAAGTGCAAAACAATCATCAACTGACATGTATGATTTCTGCTTTTTAGCACAAGCCTGTCTAATTTCCAGTTCCAATAACATCCAGGTTATTGGCAACTCATAAACTTCTTTTTCTTTAGCTAGAGTTTCAATCCTATTTCGAATTATGTTTGCTACAGGATCTTCGTCATACTTTGAACCAGCAGTAGAATTGTCTACTGAAAACAGAACACCTCCTTCTGTTGTGTTTTGTCTACCAAAGTAGCTAACTGATCTGCTGTTTTTGTTTTAATTTTTTTTGGTACTTTATCTGCATGAGTACCCACCAAACAAATGTAGGAGGAATTGTTTGTGCTGGAAAATGGTACTAAATGTGGAATTTTCGGATGTGATCTTTCCGGTGCATCATTTGCAGATGACATTAACAACTTGATCATATCCCGATTAGAGTAGCTCAAATGATATGGTGTAAACATGTGCTTGCTATGTTGACTGTACTCCACCAACACTTGATCATCAAGGCTTTTGGATAAATCATGAACAACAAAAGTTACTGTTGGGTTAATATTGATTGTGGGTAACAAATGGATGGACTGTGGCTGACCTTCAGTGTCCAGCAAAGTAATAATGATGTTTAGTACTTCTCCTGGTTGATGTGTGAAGGTAGATGTGGAGGCTGAATTAAGAATGGTTTGAAAAGTAGACAGACTCGAACTTTTAACTGATTTCACAAATAATCCAGCATCCCATTGTTTTAAAGATACCTCTTGTTGTACAGGATGTTTGTAGGATATTGTTTGACTAGGATGTCTGTAGGTGAAGACTGCAAAGGCTGTACAGAGTCTTTCGTAGATTGTGGTGTGTGAGGAGCTGGCAGTGATGATGCTGTCTTTGTTGGAAGTAGAACCGATTTCAGAAAACCGATTTCAACATCAGAGCCAAGTTCAATCCAATTGATACTGTCAGGGGATCCTTGAAAAGCAGCCATTTTACAAGATACAGCATGATTACTGTGAACAACATTGATGCTGTGGTGATCTTTATTGATTCTCTTTTCAACAGCAAGTTAACAAAACTAGTTTTACCAGCAGCTCCTGATCTTATAAAAAAAAAGTTTTAAAAATCTCACTGGAAGAGTTCCATGTTGCTTCTTAGCCTTATTAAAATTTTGCTGCAGCCACTTAGCCCTATCAAGAATTAGTCTCCTGTCTATATCTCTTTCTGTTACCTATGCAAATAATGAAAATTCCATTGTACATACACATAGTGTTTATTTGGTATCAAATAAAGAAAAAATTGCATGAGCTGCCAGCAGCAACATATAAACCAAATTACTAGCCAATTAGAGTACAGGGAATTAATTACGAATGCAGCAAGACTGCATCCAAGGATAAAATTTTTGTAAATTACAGTGAGCTGCTGGCAGTGTTGGGCAAGTTACTTTTTAAAAGTAACTAGTTACATATTACATATTACTTGCAACTGAACTATTTAGTTACAGTTACATATTACCCATAAAATAAAGTAACTGTAATAATATTACATATTATATTACTTTGTGTCCACAGCCTTAAGCTGTCACGTGTGAAACTACCACCTCATCACGTGACATGATTGCGTTGTTGGGCAATGCGCAAATGTTGGTTATAAGTAAGAAGCTGGTGAATAAGCTTCATTCAGTAGGCTTCATTACTTTGTTGTGGCTAGACGTTACTCAGTGGATTACTAACGAGATTAGTAACTTCGTTACTTGTAGTAAAAATATTACATAATATTATATTCGTTACAGTAACTATATTACTTAGGTAACGCGTTACACTTGTAAGTAAAGTAACTTGAGTTATATTACCTGTTTTTATAGTGTATTTCGTTATATTACTTTGTTACCACAAAAGTAATAATATTACGTAACGCGATACATAAGTAGCGCGTTACTCCCAACACTGGCTGCTGGTAATATCATTTGTTGGCCTCACCAGATATTAGCTTCTGTATAGTCTGTATACTCATCAGTTACTTTTAGTTTCATGGACACATCATTTTTGTACAGCCATGCAAGTAGAGTCGGGCATTTAATGATACATTGTCGCTATCGTGATAAAAGCATGAGATGATAACTGGCCTGGAAAATGGCATAAAGTAGGGACCTGTTAACAGGTGGCTAGAGGCTAGGAATAAAGACAGTGGCACATTAAGCAAGGTTGTGTTTTAAGGATGGTTAATGGTTTATACCAGCAGTTAATATCTCTCATTACAATGATGTGGTCAATACCCATAAGTAATAATTGCTATGAAGTGTTGAACTTTTCATTCAATATAGGCATTAAAGCTATATTTTGATAAAAAATTGAACAAAGAAGGCTGAACCTAGCCAACTTGATCTAGCATGGCAGATATGTGTGGGCTGACTCAATATTGTTCGGCTCAGCTCAGTAGGTGTTTAAACTGTAGTGATAACTAAGATAAGACGTGCTGAACCAAGCCAAAGTGTGATATGAGGCAAGTATAAACACGGTACACGGCTATTAGATTTCCTTTACTTATATTTTGTTAACAGTTTGATTTTGTAAGAATGGCTCCTTTGGCCATATATGATCACTTTCTACATGATGAATGTGTGGTTCAAATTTTTTTGTATTTTGTAGAAATAGAATTACTTGTTAAAGATGTAAGTGACTGGATCTGCAAAAACCCGACATAATGGTGCAGGTCAAAATTTTCAGTATAAGCCATTGATTGCAATGGGTAAAATATTTGCATAGCTACTTCAAAAAAAAAAAAATCTAAACCTTTAAACACCTTGGTTTTGTGAAGAAAGGGTCTAACGATAAAAACCTAGATATCATCTTATTCGCCTACTCAAGGGGAGCTCACAAGTTGTTGTTTCATTGCAGTAGACTAAAGGATATGTGAGTTAATGACGTTTGTTTATGTCATGTCGAAGTGATCATAAGTGATTGATCTTTCTTCTCTGATTTCATCTCTGTATGTAGTGAAGAAAGGGGATATAAGGAAATCTCACCCGGTAATAGACTCCCCTATTGAAGGCAAACATGATGGTACAAGTTGCAACTCTGTACTGCATTGTGTTTATAAGTTACAGCCATTTCTGTAAGCACCGGACCTGTTACAGTAATTTATTTTCCCAATAGCTACTTACGTACTGTACAAATTGATCTTTCTGTTGTTGCTACTTTAACTCCAAAGGCTGTTGGCATATAAGGCTGAAACTTGGCCTGCGTGGGTGGATCCTCCCCCCCCCCGCCCTTCCAACCCCCAGCCCTAGCTATCTTGCTCCTCTTTGACCTACAAGACTATAATAGCGTATTTACTAAATAAGCGAAAACGCACTGAAAAAAGAAGCCACATCAGGAGAGAGAGATGGCAGTTCAAGTTCAAGATGAGGTAGACGGTACTAGCGTACAAGTAGACGACGCGTTCCAAGTCATAATAATAGGCGACTGTGGTGTCGGTAAAACCAGTATCCTGCTGCGCTTCATTAAAGATGTCTTCTACAGCTACCCGGTGGCAGAGGCTGGCTACATCAGCGATTTCGTAAAAGAAGTGGACGTAAAGGGCAAACTAGTCAAGCTACACATCTGGGATACAGCGGGATTGGTGAGTAATTAACGTGTTGGCAGTCTTTTCTGCTGTGTATTCGCGTACTGTTTTTTTTTTGCAACAAAACTTTGTAGTTCTAAGAAGACCTCATTGCATTACTGTGTGTTGTTTGTTGCTTATAGTTGTATAAAACAACTGTGTTAAGCAACTAATGTAATGTAGGAGTTCACAGCTTGACATGAGTAAGCAATTGTCTCAGGAAGGAGATGGGCTGGTCCCTGGAAAACTCACAAGTGATTATTGTTTTAGGGGCTCTGTAACTCCACTATGGAGAGCCTGCTAGTCATTTTTGAAGGCTGTGTTGTCAAGTATACGTGTAAATGAGGGAAAGGACACGTCATGCATACTTTGACATTATTTTCAGAAATAAAACCATGTGGCACTTAGTCTGGTACTGCTTACTGGTTATATGAAAGTGGAAAGCATTTAATTTATAGTGTATTCTCAAGTAGAATAGTGTCATGTAGGCTCTTTTCCTTTGGGGAACAAGCAAATGATTGTGGGTCATAAAAATGAGCAATTTGTTTACGTAAACAAGCACTTGGCTTGTTCCCTTATTTTTCCTCATGGAAACAAAATCGATGTGATATCTTAAAGGGGCACTACACCAAGCCATACAAGTGCTAAAACCATACAAGTGTGACAAGCAATTGGCATTTTTACATTACTGATCAATTGTGGTTGGGAAATGAACAGGAGAGAGAGATGTCTTATTTGTTAAGACAATATACAACATAATTACAGGGGTCTAGACTCAGGGGCACCATGCACTGGGTGGACAGTACAGGAGCCCTGGCAAGACTTACACTATTAAATTACAGTACAAAGATAATATTTATGGCATGCAGAAAAGTTTAGGCAAACTGATAGATCCCAGTCTGGGAGGCTCTAGAATTAAAAATCCTGTGTGAGCAGGAAATATAGCCTGCTACAATGACTTGGAATCATTTTGGTGTGGAATTACATTTTTAGACAGGTTATTTAAGCCAAGTAAAAGATTGTAAGCAGCGTAAATGCTTGAAGGTTAGTCTGGTAATACAACTGCAAGGAGCGCTTGGAAATAATTAACTGAACAGGTTTGTTTACTACAAGTTCTTGTCAGTGTTACAATCCTGACAACATTACAAGTTTTGTACCAGCTACTACAGTGTGCTAGGCCCTGATTGATGCTGCTGTTAGCATGATTTGTACAGGATGAAACTTTATAGTACGATTCTTTTTGCTACCAAACGATGATGTGAACTGCAGGGGAGATACCTTACGAGTAAAACAGTCCAAATCCCGTTAGAACGTCACTACAAATTCACCATTTTGTGACATGATGTAATAAAACATTATTATCATGAACATATTTTATGGGATGTGAAATCAGCACTTCTGTGGCTTGGCATACTGTCCCTTTAAGTTTTATAGTGCCCTACTGCCCTAAATGTAAAATTAAAATTAGAGGTGTACTAATAGTATATTAAAAATTTTGAATTTAAAAATGAAGTAGGGATCCAAGCGATAAAAAGTAGTGAAACAAGAGATGAACAATGGTAGTTATTACAGCATAGCTCAGTGGGAAATCCCTACTTTGGCAATGAACACAATAATTGTTATACCATGCCAAAGTAGGGATTTCCCTCTGAGCTATGCTGTAATAACTACCATTGTTCATCTCTTGTTTCACTACTTTTTATCGCTTGGATCCCTACTTCATTTTTAAATTCAAAATTTTTAATATACTAGTTTGTTTAGTTTTTTGTTAAAGCATACAGCTAGCTATAAACGTGTGACTGTTCTATTAGGGTGACTGCTGTATTAGAGTATCTCGAGTCAGCTTGTTATTATTATTATTATTAAAAGATGTGTGCTTGTCCAAAAAGGGCTCGAAAAAGGGTGTGTTCATCATGGTTTCGATCGATTATTAGACTAGAGTATCTCGAATCAGCCTACTAACTTGAAGTTGTGTGGTCACAAATACAGCTAGCGTAAAGGGGCGTGGTCTCGATCCATAGATCGATATACGTAAAATAAAGAATGGGCGTGATCTTGTGACCTATCGTGGAGTACTGGTACCTCCGTAGCTACAGTAGCGTATTCTAAGCACCTTAAATAATTTTGTGGCGTCTATTATGCTGCTTAAAGAAAGTGTTGATATGAAAAATTAACGTCTCAATATGGTTTCGTTGGATGAAGAAGAAGACAAGCAGCCTGATTGAAGATAAAAGAAAAGACAAGGCGCACAGGACGTACACTCGTCGGAACCCCAAAAGGCACATCCTACCGGTGAGCTTGTTGTTGTAGCGTAAAATGGTGACCGTGCGCTGCTTCGTTTAGGCTTTAGGCTTGCGAATGTGGTCAGTGAGTGAGGCAGTGAGGCAGTTGTACTAAATTTGGAGATTTTGGCAATTTTTTTAAAGTTTATATCCGGCCACCTGTAAGTGTTTTGTTGTATTTAATGCTGTTTTATATATTATATGGACTAGTACTATTCCGTAAAGGTGGTTTTCGTCTCGTAAGATATCTCTAGGATGATTTTTATTAAAGGCGGAAAATTTGGTGGCGCGCGAAACATTCACCACGATCCCTACTTAAACGGTACGACTGTACCGTTTGATATGGAAATTTTCCAATATGCCGATAACCGATATATTGGCTACAAAAATTACCGATTCTGATACCGATATAAAGTTTGTATGGACACTACAATAAATGCTTTTTAAAAATGTGGCAAAAAGCTTAAAAGGTGGTATATGTACAGAAATTGTGAAAAAGGTAGTGATAAAAAGGTGTGCAAAAAAGAAAACAGAAGTGTGATCAACTCAGGATTTGAACCCTGGCCATCATGAAGACCGTTGCTAATTAAGTTCTACTTAAGTTGCAAGCTTCAACCATTGTGCTCCCAAGTAAAGGTAATTCTATGGACAATCATAGTACTTATGTGTAATTCTGCTCATATCTGCTAAAATGTCAACTTTTCACCAATACCGATATTACGATATCGTACCAATACCGATATCAATATCGGTGCACCTCTAATTAAAATCCTTGCAGTAAAAACCTGCTACACATTAGATGAGTTCCATTGTATTGTGTTCATCCAAGTGTCCATTTGCTCATGTGCATATTGTTTACACTTATCAAAGTGCAGTAGAGACAATTGGGAATCAAGGGAAACATTTAGGAAAGAAAATTTTTCCTGCATCATCAGATTCATCATGGTACAATACACATAATCTAGTCTGCAAAATTATTCCCTTCCCAAATAAGGTTTTGTCTGTGTAAGGCTCCTGTACATGTATTATGATGATGATGCAATAGTGTCATTAATGGAGGGATTAATGTGGGATAAATCAGTAATGAAAACCAGCAAAAATGCTCTTATCAATGGACCTTATCCCCAATGATGTCATAATGACAAAATGACCATGTTAGTGTGGGGACTTTGTCACGGTTTTATTCATAGTAACTAAAAAAATTAATAATGATCCTTGTTTGTGGCTTTCACAACATGTGAACATTCGATAATGCAAGTAAGAGGCTAGTTAGCGTGATATGGTGATGTGAAATAATCTCATCAGGCAAAACCAGACCTAAGTTTTGATACGGATATGAAACGGTATCTTGTAAGTAACTATGTATGCCTCATCTGACCCCTTGTTGCTGTATATAAATGTTATCATACTGAAATGCCACTCTCCCAATACAACCCTGTATAAAGTCCCCGACTATCACTGCCATTTTTATATTGTGATATCATTGCGGATAAGGTCCATAGATCATAGAGTACCCTAATTGAGGCATAATGTAATTTGGTTAAAGCCAATCTGAATTCCCAAACTTGCTTAAATACCTACTATGTATCTTTTTCATGCAATTTATGTGGGAGAGCAAAAGTGCCTCTTTGAATTGTGTCTTGTACTGTATTAGACTATAATCAGTTGTGTGGGACCTTTCTTTCTATGCTTTATGTTATACGTACACTGTTCAAAAGAATTGAAGTTTTAAACTCAATCAATTATTTTTGTATTTGGTCTAGCACAATATTCAATTTGTACAATGGGTTGGATGTGCAGTGAAACTATACACCAGAAATTGTGGCCTCTGTTATGAAGTGGTTAATGAGTTTATGAAAATTGTATCTTTTATCTGTTTGAGATTTACTTGTGCATGTGCTAATAAGGTGGTGGGTGAAGTGTTATTCGTGGTAGACAACAGAGTCACATGACAAGGTATATTTAGTTTTATACACTTGGCAGAACACAGATAATTGTTTGAATTTGTCGTGCAGCACCAAATGGATGTATCAGTGAGCATGGGACAATGTACTCGAAAATTTCAGAACATAACATTAGTCCTTGTCCCTAGCTGCTCATGCACTCGATCATGCAAAGGTTGTATGGTGACTTCTGTCCACTTTCTTGGCCCTAGTAGAATATTGTTATAAACAAGTTTCTTGTGTTCAAAATTGTTCATTCATATTTACAGTATGTTCAAATTTTCCAGCCGCTCAAAGGAGTGTTACTTTATAAACTAGCTGGTGTGACTAGCTTCTAGATGCCAATTAACACTTGATGAACAAAAACTTTTTATAATTTGACTTAGAACAATATCCAGCAAGACATATTATTAATGAACACTTCTGGGGCCAAGAAGTTGGACTAATGTAACCAGACAACCTTCGAGTGATCGAGCACGTGGGAGGATGGGGACAAGAATACATAAAATTATGGTACTGTGGGTAGGTGGTCTTTTAGAAAGGTGACTGCTTAATGGATTTTGTGTGATCCTTGTGTGACCACCCGGTGACAGTTGTAACCTGCCACTCTACCAATATACAGGACCTATAACAGAGGTGGTCTGTGTTTAATGTAAACTTGAGACCTCATCATACTAATTACAACCTTTTTTAACAATTAGGCGTGGTCGCAAACCTATCGCTAACGGGATCCCAATCACAAAGTTGCAGACCAAATCTACAGGTTACTCTCACAAGATGCATTTGCTCTGTATGTGCATGTGAGACTACACTATATACACTACTGAGGATTCCCTAATCTTTGCAGTGTCTATTGTACTTTAGTCACAGTCTGTTCACGTGCATGTCCATCACCTGAGATTTTAATACCTGTGATGTGATGAGAAGCTACTTGGTTGAGTCATATACTGGTTGATTCAGTTTACTAGTTACATTGGGAGGCAGAAAATGACATATTGGTCACGTTATTCACTTTATTGACGTGCTGCAAATCCTCAATGAGAGATAATAGTCTCTGGGGCAGTACATAATCTCCTTATTAGTTCCTACCATGGAGATTACGGTGTACCACCCCCACTTCAGAACACTGTAATAATTGTAAGCTTTGTATTTGTGAGTTGTGAGTGACAATTCCAGTTAGAAATCTCTCGTTTATGGAAAAGGGATACTAGTGAAAATCACCTCCTTTTTGTAGTAATGGGTCGACCTCTATTTTTAATCTGGTCTGGTATGGAACAATTGTTCATTAATTAGGATATTTAATTACTATAGTAAATTAGTGTTTACAGTGAAACTGGCTATGTAAAATTGATCATATAAGACAACCACCATTAATTCTGCTATATATTTCGGAGAAAGTGGTCATGTGGCAATATGTAGCTGAATTCTAGCACTTTTGCAATAATCAAAGTCGCCTAATAGTTCAGTATTCGTTCATTAAGACATCCAAATACTAAATTTGACATTTATTGCAGTCCTTGTATGAAGTCCCATGTTTTGTTATCTTACATGAAGAAGCAATGCCCCTGTTATTAAATGAATAATTTTCCCACTTAAGCAATTATTGTGTGTGCATACAGAGCACTTATACCGGTATTGTTTGCCATCTTAGCATAATTTGGTCTGGTTATTTAGGAGAGGTACACATCAATTACAGATGGATACTATTCCAAGGCTGATGCTGTTATAATGGTCTATGACTGCTGTGACCAGATGTCTTACAGCAGCATTGATAAGTGGTACAGCGAAGTGCACCGTTACCTTGCTGACAAACTTGATGACAACATGCCGGTGATCATTGTCGCAAACAAGAAAGACAAATTAAAGGAGGCAATGAAAGAAGCATCTACCAATTACATAGACTTCAAGATTGCACAGAAGAAGGCAGCAACTTCAGGTTGCTCGAGTATTGAAACAAGCGCCAAATCTGGTGAGAATATCCAGAAGCTGTTTAATATGGTAGCAGAGGCATTATCAGATAAAGATTGTCCCAAAGTATCTGATAGTGTTGTCTTGGGTAATCATGACAGTAAAAAATTTTGCAGTTGCTGAAATATTATCATTGTTTTAAAAAGATATATTAATGTGAGTGCTATATTCCATTATTTGGATTTCTTATTTGTAATTAATTTCTTGTTTGCATCAATATTTTTCATAATTACATTTAATACATAATTGGTACTAATCAGGGATTTTTCTAAGGGGGGGGGGGGGGGGGGGGGGCCAAAGGGGGCATATTTCGCTTTCAACTAGCCTGAGTAAACAGGTGATTTAGCCTAATTTAAGTTCTGCCCCCCTCAATTTCTGAAAAACTCGGATTGCCCCCCTGAATTTATTTTCTAGAAAAATCCCTGCTAATAAATTATAAGCAAAATAATTGTAAATACAATGAAATACTATTGGGAAGCAGTCATAGGGTATAATAGATTAGGCCATGGTCTACCAGTCCAATAGTGCACTGCTGCTACTCCAATTAGCGCCACTCTTGCACTTGTAACAATTGTCATAGCAACAGGTTTAAACAGCTGCCACCTGGGTGTCACAGCAACTGTCTCATTTGGGCAGCTATTGTAAGGTTATTTATACACTGTTTCAGAGATATGAACTTTTCAGACTTATGGACCACCCCTGGTCCGGATAACTGAGGTTCCACTGTACAAGTGTAAACAAATGCAATGTGTTGATACCAGCCATATTATTATTTTAGTTGTCCAAAGTAAAGATGAGACAGTTGCTATGGCAACTAGGTGGTAACTGCTTAGACCTGCTGTTGCTATGACAATTGCTACAAGTGCGGGAATGGCATTAAATGGAATAGCAGCAGTACACTATTGGACTGGTAGACCATGGCTTAATCTATTACATACCCTATGACTGCTTTCCAATAGTATTTCATTGTACTTACAATTATTTTATTTTTAATTTATCAGTACCAATTATGTACCGTAATTTTGTTTGTTGTAAAATAATTGTCATATGCAAAATTTGTATAAAAATTTCTTGCATGAAAATTTTCAAACTACTCTAATAGAGCATCACATAAATCATACAAAAATATTTTTCCACAAAAATTTTTATCACAATTTTTTTTTGCACAAAAATAAAGTGAATTACAGTAATTCAAATATACTTATGAAGAATACTGATGCAAACAAGAAATAGAAATTAATTGTTCCAAATAATGGAATACAGTGCTCACATTAATTTAAAAAACAATGATAATATTTTAGCAACTGCAAGATTTCTTTCTATTACCAGCAACTAAGTCCACAGTATCAGGTACTTTGGGACAATCTTTGTCTGATAATGCCTCTGCTACCATTTTAAACAGCTTCTGGATATTCTCACCAGATTTGGCACTTGTTCCAATACATGTGTAGCCTAAAGTTGTTGCCTTCTTCTGTGCAATCTTGAAGTCTATGTACTTGGTAGTTGCTTCTTTCATTGCCTCCTTTAATTTGTCTTTCTTGTTTGCGACCATGATCACTGGCATGTTGTCATCGAGCTTGTCAGCAAGGTTACGGCGCATCTCACTGTACCACTTATCAATGCTGCTGTAAGATTTCTGATCACAGCAGTCATACACCATTATAACAGCATCAGCCTTGGCGTAGTATTGGTCTGTTAATACTGTGTGCCTCTCCTGTAGATAATAAAAGACCAGACCGAATTATGTTATGTAAGATAGCAAACAGGTTTTGTGTATGTATACAAAATATTGTACTGCCTAAGTGAGACAATCATTAACACGGAAAGTCTTCATGTAAGAAACACGAGACTTCATACTAGAATAGAGGTCAACCCATTGCTACAAAAAAATTTACTAGTATCTCTTTTCCATAAATGAGAGATTTCTAAATCTCACTAACAGGAATAGTCATTCACAACTCACAAATACGAAGCTTGCAATAAGCCTTTTCTATAATGATGTCGCAATTAAAAATGGTAATCTGTATTTGGGGTACTTCTGAATACAGTGTGAATGCATGATACCAGTTTCTGGTGTAATAAATCCTGTAGGTCCAAGGGGGACAAGAAAAGGGCCAAGGTGGTGGGGGTAGGGGGAGCAGAGCACCCTTGACCCCCCATCAGATCCACCTATGCATGTGTGCATAAACACACAGTGTCTATGCAGTCACGAAACCATGGATGTTATATGGCACAGATGAGAATGAAACTTTGTACATGCAATGCATATGTTTTTGTGTACAAAGTGACCTTTTGACCTGAGTAGACAGATTTCACCATACATAGAAATCTGATCTAGACATCACATGCACCATACCCTTTCGGAGTGTACCAAATACAAAAATAATTGATTGAGTTTAAAACTTCAATTCTTTTTAACAGTGTACGTATAACACTAAAGCATAGAAAGAAAGGTCCCATACACACAACTGACTACAATACAAGTCACAATTCAAAGAGGCATTTTTGCTCCACTACATAAAATTGCATGAAAAAGATGCATAGTAGGTATTTGGGAAATCAGATTGACTTTAACCAAATTACATTATTCCTCAATTAGGGTAATCTATGATCTATTTACAAGAGCATGTTTGCTGGTTTTCATTACTGAATTTCCCCTTGCACTAATCCCTCCATTAATGACACTATTACCTCATCATAATACCTGTACAGGAACCCTACACAGACAAAAGCTTATTTGGGAAGGAAACATTTTGCAGACTAGATTATGTGTATTGTACCATGAAGAATCTGAGGATCCAGGAAAAAAATCTTCCCCAGATATTCCCTTAATTCCCAATTGTCTCTGTGTAATCAGTGAATGGATATTTAGATGAACACAATACAATGGAGCCCATCTAACTTGTGGAGTAGCTACGTCTATATTGCAAGGATTTTAATTTCACATTTAGGAAAGTAGGGCACTTTAAGATCTATTCTATCCTATCAGTTTTGGTTTCATGAGGATTGAAAACTGCTACGCAGGAACATTCCAACAAGCCAAGTGCTAGTTATGTACAAAAGTTGCTCATTTTTATAACAACCCATCATCAGCTCAAGGAAAAGGCCTACTTGAAACTACTCTACTTGAGCTAATTCATGCTTTCCATCTTGTCATAATACCAATAGATTAATTATAAGTACCACATGGTTATATTTCTGAACTTAATTCCCGATTAATGTCGAAGTGTCCTTTCCCTCATTTTACATGTATACTTGACAAGCCTTCGAAAATGACTAACAGGCTCTCCATAGTGGAGTTACAGAGCCCCTAAAACAATAATTACTTGTGAGTTTTCCAGGGACCATCCCATCTCCTTCCTGAGACAATTGCTTACTCATGCCAAGCTGTGGATTCCCATATCAAAACTTTTGTAAGATAATCCGGATTTATGAATAGGTTATGCCCGTTTCATATAAAATAACACCATCTTTTAAACAATGCACCATAACTCCTGCATACTGTGGTTGACAGATACAAGGTTTGGTTTATCAGATTCCTCAATGAAAGGTGATTCGATTCATGTGTAAGTTCTTTGTGTAGTAATGAAAGGGAAGCTAAAAAGGAGCAAAATTTACGTGTTCAGAATTCCCGTAAAAACACGTTTTTCAACGTATCTCTGTAAACTAACCTGTTTAACAATTTGTACCGTCGGAGTCTTATTACTGCATAGAACGATACCAAACTTAGCGAATTTAGTTTAGGATAACAACCTGTACATTGGGGTTTTCTTGCCAAGATAATTAAATTTTCCAATAGATTAATGTATGGAGAGCATGTTATGTCAGTAAATAACTGTCGCTATGGCAACATTTTCCCATTTGTACGGTTGGAATTAGATAGAGAAATTCAAGGGCTTTCTTTTATTGTATGGTGTGCTGTAGAGATTTTGTGATTTAAAGGTTGTAAATTAGTGTTTTTGTATGTAGTGTAAAATACATGTATTTTACATTGGACAACGAATGACAAGGAATGATGAGATTTTATGATCAGCCTGTAGGCCCTGTTTTACCAAGCTAAGATTTCAAAAAAGATATTAGATTTATTTATCGCATAATTTTTACATTTTAAGAGTTAAAAACAATGTTGTAAGAACTTTTAATGTTGACCACCTGAAAATGCTTGATTTGACAAATCCCATACATATGTTTTGATATGCTACACAAAGGGGTGGCACTCCAATGTCCTGTACTCTGATTTTCATCCTCAGTCAAAACGAAAGTCAAAAGTCAAGCACGGATTTTAGTGTAAGTCAAGGGTCAAGGCTTATTTTTCGAGTTTGACCACTTTCACCGAGGACGAAAATCACCGAGTACAGCTAGGTACAATGGAGTACCACCACCATTCTAGCCTAAGTTACACAATTACAACCAACAAACAACACGCACTAATACAATAAGGTATTCTTTTCAAGTTTCATTGCCGCAAACAATAAGGATATACTGAAGGTAGAAAATTAACACTGCCAACACGTTAATTACTTACCAAACCTGCTGTGTCCCAGATGTGTAGCTTGATTAGTTTGCCCTTTAAGTCCACTTCTTTTACAAAATCGCTGATGTAGCCAGCCTCTGCCACCGGGTTGCTGTAGAAGACATCTTTAATGAAACGCAGCAGGATACTGGTTTTACCGACACCATAGTCGCCTATTATGATGACTCGGAACGCGTCATGATCTACTTGTACACTAGTACCGTCTTGAACTTGAGCTGCCATGTCTCTCTCCCCTCAGTGTGTTTTACCATAGATAATGTATTCACCATACAGCCATAGATAATTTGTAAAAATACACTGATACATTATTCTGGTGGCGCTCTCTACGCGCGCCGTCCTGGTCCGCTTTACCAGTTTGCAATTGCAATTGGTTGCAGTTTTATCTCACTAAAATTCAACCAGAGCTAGCTATATCATGAAGTCAAGGTGTGCTGTGTGGTGTTGAGCAGCTCATCAAGCTATCATAATGTACTATACATGCAGCTATACGCTAGCTACCATCCTGTATGGGTATCATCATCAATCATCAATGGCCATTAGCCGGCCCTGAGCTAGCGGACCATCAGTACTGTACCCTAAAGATTTCACTGATTGTACATCTGTTATTCTATACCTGTAAGCAATACTGTAAAGTTATAATCAAATCATACACTTATGATTGAACTGCAAATACACAACAATCACTCTGTTGTACATATTTACCAGTCATCAGGTTTATGCAGGGTAGATATTACTTAATGTGGTCAGTAAGTTCCTGAAAGTTTTCGGATCTCAAATTACATAATGATGTATATATGAACGCACAATCATTTACCTCTAGAGCTAAACTAATTATTGTTAAGTGTCGGTTGATGGTGCTACATATTCATGTGGCGCACAATGTATTATCAACACTCAGTCTAGAGAGCAAATTTCTTCACACGTTTCTGTGGGGAGCTGGGCACAGTCACTGGTGTCTTGAGTATAATAGAGGTTAGTGCTGTCTGCAAAATATTATAAAATTTTAGGAAAGGGATTGTCTACAAAACAAGAAGAGATTGCTGAAGTAAATCAACACAGATCTTGATAAACCCACACGTATATTTTGATTCTGACACTATATGATACTTAGTCACAATTAATACGGAGTTGTCCTGAAATGTTGTTGAAAGTTGTATAGCAAACACTTTAACATGCACTGGTCTTGTAGATATAGCATAATTGTTATGACAAGCTTGTCAAGTCAATTGCAAAATATTATTGTTGTGTATGTTGTGTGTGTACATGTTTAATTGTTTGAGCACTTGTGTTTGTGTCATCATAAAACGGTGTACATTCCTACACAAAAACTCCTGCTTTAGCCAAATCTTGCACTATCTTTTCTGTTGTTGATGTAAGAATTTTGATCTGTCTGAGAATCTCAATCAACTTGGACCAAGATTTAGGGGAAGCTCCTTTGTCAGTGGATAGCCAATTTTCCAAAAGTTCCACACAACATTTCAGTGGATCATGGTGACACTTCTCTCTAATCAACTTTTTATCCTCCACCTCATACTCCAAATAATCAGCCACCAAACTCCAGTCAGCTGCTATTCTGGGAATCACCACCTCATGTAGTAGCCTCATTGCTGGTCCTGTGTTGCATTAACACTATAATACATGTCACAACAATGAAATATTAAATGTATGATTGCCGTCACATTGATTTGGAAATGTGATGCTACAACCAAAGCCAAATATTTGGCCATGGTTCTCCAAAATAACAAACACAGCTAAAATTCCTATAGGAGAATCGCAGTGGGTTTGCTGTAAAGTATAGACATTAGTGGGTCTTGATTAAATCACGTGAACATCACATGTACAGTAACAAAATGATAATTGCTAAATAAAATTTACACTAGCTACACTGAACCATTATGTATTTTGTACACATCAGTACATAACATACTTTTGATGGCTGGTTGATCAGGTGTCTTGACAACAGTCAATGGAGTCATATCATCAGTTGATCCTGTGTACAAGCAGGTAATTATGACTACAGTTCACTGCTCTTTGTAATGCTCCACATTAGGGCTGAGCGATAATATCATTTTAGCAATATATCGCGATATTTTGAAAGTATCGCCTTTCTTATTATTAACTCTTGATATCATGATATTTTGTTACTTTAACTATCGTGATACCATACCTGTACATTATTGTCATTAAAAATCCATTTGTTATGCAGTACTAGGCTAAGAATCCTTGTAAGTCATAAACCGGTTAGCCCTACAGAGAGGTGTGAACACCATGCATGTGTTACAATAACCGTCAAGGATGATAGTGGCTAGTTTGAAGCTACCTTTAAAGACTTCCTGCAGGAATACTGAGCAATACACTATGTAGCACCAGCTATGATTGACTTATTCGTGAACTATTCGATCGTGATACTAAAATGGCAATATTGCTCAGCCCTACTCCACATGTATATAATGTATGACCAACTACACTAAAGACTTTGAGCAGGCTGTAGGACCAGGTGTCCTACAGACCTTCAGCACTTGTGCTGTAAAGCATTAATAAATAAATAAAACACCATCCTTCCCTTGTACAAGAACATATTATATACAAAGTTATCAATTTGCTTACCATTTTCAGCTGGTAGATAATTTTCATTATATACAAGCCACATTAATTGTGGAGCTTCCAGTTTTATACGGAACACACTGTTTATGCTACATTGGGCATAAATTGTAGTAGACGAAAGTGTTTCTGGTAAAACAGCAATATGATCTTCAGTGCTTTTACCACACTGACACAAAAAGCCATACTGTAATCTTTCATAATCAAAATTTAAGTGAATACAAACTTCTGTAAGAGCATATACCAGATAATTGTAAGAAGCCTTTATGTGGATACTAGATGGACTATCATTATTAATGTGCCTCATCTGCACTTCAAGATAAGACACTTTATCAAACAATGACAAGGAATAACCATCAGGTAAACTGAATGTGATCAAATTACTGAAGGTGTGGTGTACACCATCATGAGAGAAATGAGGGTGCCAGCCTTTAGGTGAATGTTGTAGTAGTTCAACTATCAGAGAACAGAAGAATCCTCTTGGTAGGAGACCAGAACGAAACTGAACTAACAACGGCTGTCCTAGAAGTTGTCCGTAGTGAAGAAGAATTTCATCTCTTTGTTGCAGAGTAAAAGTAGGTAAAACAAAAGGTATGAAGTATTCCTCTTTCTTCTCCTCTACAACTACAGGAGCAATGATCCTCATGTGGACAAGCAAAGACAAAAAGAATTCTTCTTTGATGTCTTCTTCCCATTCAATGTGCTGAAGTAGATCCTTTGAGAACAGACCTTCATATTTTAGTTTATGAAAATCGTGACGGTTGAGAGAAGCTTGTTGAAAAGTGACACATATGATGCTACTCAGTTTATCAAACCACCACTGGTGGTCAGTAATGACATAATCACACAATCCTGGAACTTCTGCAAAGTATATCAACACACCCAACAGGTGGTGGTACAATAACACACTCCTGACTTCTTCTTTATCAGAAATTAAACCAGTTTTATTGGCAAGTGCAAAACAATCATCAAATGACATGTATGATTTCTGCTTTTTAGCACAAGCCTGCCTAATTTCCAGCTCCAACAACATCCAGGTTATTGGCAACTCATAAACTTCTTTTTCTCTTGCTAGAGTTTCAATCCTATTTCGAATTATGTTTGCTATAGGATCTTCGTCAAGCCTTGAACCAGCAGTAGAATTGTCTACTGAAAACAGAACACTTCCTTCTGTAGTCTGCCACACAGCAGCTTTGCTGCAATGTGTTTTGTCTACCAGAGCAGCTAACTGATCTGCTGTTTTTGTTTTAACTTGTTTTGGTACTTTATCTGCATGAGTACCCACCAAGCAAATGTAAGAAGAATTGTTTGTGCTGGAAATTGGTGCTAGATGTGGAATTTTTGGAGGTGATCTTTCCAGTGCATCATTTGCAGATGACATTAACAACTTGATCATATCCCGGTTAGAGTATCTCAAATGATATGGTGTAAATATGTGCTTGCCATGTTGACTGTACTCCACCAACACTTGATCATCAAGGCTTTTGGATAAATCATGAACAACAAAAGTTACTGTTGGGTTAATATTGATTGTGGGTAACAAATGGATGTATTGTGGCTGACCTCCAGTGTCCAGCAAAGTGATGATGTTTAGTACTTCTCCTGGTCGATGAGTGAAGGTAGATTGGGAGGCTGAATTAAGAATGGTTTGAAAAGTGGACAGACTTGAACCTTTAACTGATTTCACAAATAATCCAGTAACCCATTGCTTTAAAGAAACCTCTTGTTGTACAGGATGTTTGTAGGATTGTTTGACTAGAATATCTGTAGGTAAAGACTGCAAAGGCTGTACGGAGTCTTTCGTAGATTGTGGTGTGTGAGGAGCTGGCAGTGATGATGTTGTCTTTGTTGGAAGTAGAACCGATTTCAGAAAACCAATTTCAACATCAGAGCCAAGTTCAATCCAATTGATACTGTCAGGGGATCCTTGAAAAGCAGCCATTTTACAAGACACAGCATGAGAACTGTGAACAACATTGGTGCTGTGGTGATCTTTATTGATTCTCTTTTTCAACAGCAAGTTAACAAAACTAGTTTTACCAGCAGCTCCTGATCCTGTAAAAAACAGTTTTAAAAATCTCACAGGAAGAGTTCCATGTTGCTTCTTAGCCTTATTAAGATTTTGCTGCAGCCGCTTAGCCCTATCAAGAATTAGTTTCCTTTCTACATCTCTTTCTGTTAGCTATACAAGTGAATGAAAATTCCATTGTACATACACATAGTGTTGTTTATTTGGCATCAAATGAAGAAAAAAATTTCCAGCAGCAAAATAATAAAACCAAATTACTAGCCAATTAGAGCACAGGGAATTAATTACAAATGCAGCAAGACTGCATTTAAGGACAAATTTTTTGTAAATTACAGTGAGTTGCCAACATTCATTTGTTGGCTTCACCAGATATTCGCTTCTGTATAGTCTGTATACTCATCAATTACTTTTAGTTTCGTGGACACATCATTTTTGTACAGACATGCAAGTAGAGTTGGGCATTTAATGATACATTGTTGCTATCGCAATAAGAGCATGAAATGATAACTGGCCTGGAAAATGGCATAAAGTAGGGACCTGTTAACAGGTGGCTAGAGTCTAGGAATAAAGACAGTGGCACATTAAGCAAGGTTGTGTTTTAAGGATGGTTAATGGTTTATACCAGCAGTTAATATCCCTCATTACAATGATGTGGTCAATACCCATAAGTAATAATTGCTATGAAGTGTTGAACTTTTCATTCAATATAGGCATTAAAGCTATATTTTGATAAAACATTGAACAAAGAAAGCTGAACCTAGCCAACTTGCTCTAGCATGGCAGATATGTGTGGGCTGACCTGATATTGTTTGGCTCAGTTCAATAGATGTTTATACTGTGGTGATAACTAAGATAAGACGTGCTGAACCAAGCCAAAGTGTGATATGAGGCAAGTATAAACACAGTACACGGCTATCAGATTTTCTTTACATATATTTTGTTAACAGTTTGTTACTATTGGATTTTGTAAGAATGGCTACTTTGGCCATATATGGTCATTTACTACATGATGAATGTGTGGTTCAAAATTTTTGTATTTTGTAGACATAGAATTACTTGTTAAAGATGTAAGTGACTGGATCTGCAAAAACCCAACATAATGGTGCAAGCCTAAATTTTCAGTATAAGCCATTGATTGCAATGGGTAAAATATAAGCATACTTCAAAAAAAAATCTAAATTTTTAAACACCTTGGTTTTCGTGAAGAAAAGGTATAATGATAAAAACCTAGATATCATTTTATTCGCCTACTCAATGGGGAGTTCACAAATTGTTGTTTCATTGCAGTAGACTAAAGGATATGTGAGTTAATGGCATCTGTTTATGTCATGTCAAAGTGATCATAAGTGATTGATCTTTCTTCTCTGATTTCGTCTCTGTGCGTAGTGAAGAAAGGGGATAGAAAGAAATCTCACCCAGTAATGGACTCCCCTATTAAAGGCAAACATGATGGTACAAGTTGCAACTCTGTACTGCATTGTGTTTATAAGTTACAGCCATTTT
Organism: Dysidea avara; assembly: GCF_963678975.1. NCBI lineage: Eukaryota > Metazoa > Porifera > Demospongiae > Dictyoceratida > Dysideidae > Dysidea > Dysidea avara. The sequence goes on along the minus strand of NC_089275.1, from coordinate 42,497,513 downwards.
TGTAAGCACCTGTAATTTATTTCCCAATACTTACGTACTGTACAAATTGATCTTCCTGTTGTTGCTCCAAAGGTTGTTGGCATACAAGGCTGAAACTTGGCTGGCATGGGTGGATCTGAGGGGGTAGGGGGGGCTTTACCCCCCCCCCCCCCCAGCCCCTACCTTGCCCCTCTTTGACCTACAGGACTATATTGGTATCAGAAACAGGAATCATGCATTCACACTGTATTCAAAAGTACAGAAAGCTAACAGGCAAATAGAAGACAAAAGTTATAAACGCACTTTACAACTATAAACTGTACACTGTGAAGAAAATGAGATGAATTTTTGTACTAAAGATCAAGATACTCTAATAGAGCAGTCACTACTCTAATAGAACAGTCACAGTTCTACTAACTGACAATTTTTGTTAATTACAATGCTACCTTATGATTAGTGCACTTTACCATCACACAGGCTTACGTAACCAAATGCTTTGCAAAGCATTTGGTTAGCTAAAATAGCTATGAAAATGCTCCCAAATTTAAACCTAGGAGACCTAATTTTAAAATTTTTATCAGAAGATATCCAACTAGAGTCTTAGAAAGTGTATGCCCTTCATTTATCCAGCTACACAAAGGTGATATAATTTGTGTACTAGAGTTACATTCTTTTCTTATTGATGGATTTTATCCTATAACTTCTTACCCCCCCAGCCCCTCAGCAGTGTCTCCTAGATCCGCCTATGTTGGCCAGAGTACACATTTGGCTAAGTGGATTATAAATGATTAAGAATTTGAAAAATGCACAGGTTATCGCAGATCCGGTCACTTATGTTACAAATAAATAAATAAAGTTCAAGTCACACTCAAATTATTTTGTGGCAATTAAAATGTCTCAAAATTTTAATTTATTGCCCACCATCAGTGGCAGAGGAAGTAGTTGATGTGGGGGGAAAGGAGGGCTGACAGGAATATTGAATCTCTGGGAGCAAGGGGTCTGGGGGGCTAAGTTGTAGCAATTACAATGTCTCAAAGTTAAGCAAATTTCAGTTGAAGGGACCAGTGCAAAAAGGATAACTGATAACCCATATTAGAAAGATAAAGCAAGTGGGCATAGGCGACGGAAACGGGGGGCTAGGGGGTGAAGCCTCCTCAGAGGGGGCACATCTTACATACAAGTGTGACAGCATTTAATCTCACTTGTTGGCTGTGTATAGTAAAAGAGTGCTAAAGTTGTGCCAAAGTAAAATCTTGCTGTAGCTGGAGATAGACACTAAAGCCTACCCAAAAATAACACTTTCTCCTAGGTCCCATGGCCAGCTGATACTGACTTATTTAATTACCTTTTCTGGCTGCCAACACAAGTTATTGGCAGACCATCAATACATTAAAGATAATAATAATAGTGATAATAATAAATAATTTGAAGCATAATAAATTAGGTAACCAAAGCATCAAGCATTGTACATGTTATAGTAGGGGTTAGTAAGAAATCATAGATTTGCAAACACTCCCAAAATGTATTAGGCTATATGGAGGTCTAAATATTTCAAGGATAAAATTTTTGCTGATAACCCCAAAACCACGAAATCAGCAAAAATTTCCCCCCTCAAAATATTTAGGCTATATATTCTATGGTGTGCGTAAGATGAGGATGAATGAATGTAGTACCCAAGGAGTTGTCTCTAGCATTTATTAACGCTGGGTAATCTTTTTATATAGACTTAATTACCAGTTTAACTTTTTTGTGAGGTAGCTAGCTAATAATGTCTTTGAGGGGTGGATCCACCTCAGTATCCAGACTTCTAAAAGCGAGGGTTCCACTCTTATAATGGTGGACTCTCCAGCAATGTTTTACTGTAAAATCATCAACATTTAGGCAATTAGAAATGCAGCTGAAGCCTATAACAATTACTGTAATAGCTTTAAAAGACAAAACGATAATTATTTTAGAGATGCTTATTGCGTATGAAGGTAAAACATAGCTGTTTCAAGTGATATTTATACAAGCTATGTGGAAAACAAAAAGAGTAAACTAGCTAGACAAAAATTTAAACAAACTAGCTATTTAAATTTCAGAAGGAAGTAGGGGTTGATATAATATACACGCTACAAAAAGTAAGGAAACAAGTTTAATAATGTTACAGCTGAAGAGAAATGATCCAGCAGTAAAAAGTAAGGAAACAAGATTAGACGACTATTTGCTTAAATGAGACACACTTTAATCCCTACTTTTGGCTAATTTGATGGTCTCATTTCAAGATGCTAGCCAAAAGTAGGCATTAAAGTGTGTCTCATTTTAGCAAGTAGTTATTTAATCCTGTTTCTTCACTTTTACTGCTGGATCATTTCTCTTTTCAGCTGTAACATTTTCAACTTGTTTCCTTACTTTTTGTAGCGTGTATATTATATCAACCACAACTTCCTTTTGAAATTTTTAAATAGTTAGTGCTATATAGCTTTACAGAGATGAGGTAGAAAATTGTACAACACAGTAGTACTGTTTAGTAGAGATGATGAAGTTCTAGAATTGATTGCCAAAAATGACAGACTCATGTTTCAGCTTGGCAGTATTAATTAAACACGAAAATGCCTACAGTGATCTCAAATCCTTCCAACAAGTTTCTATGAATATTCTGGTAACTGACTAACTGATGCCTCTAGCCAAGCAAAGTTCAACAGTGGTTGAGGCTATGGGCTTCATTTCTTCACTGGGCGATGACACATCAGCTGAAAACGTCCCTTTTTGCCAACTGCAGCACCTATAATGCATGAATCATGGTCTTAACTTTGTCTTTCTTTGTATCATTTCTTTCTAAAAATACTGTGTAGGTGTTGATTAGCAGCAAAAATAATAAAAAGTTACATACAAGAAATCCAATTAATGCATATAGTGATCAGTTTAACCCTTATTACCACAAAGAACTTTTGTGGAATGCATGTTTACACAATATGGGCATGCATTGTGACATTAGGTGGGGTAAATTAATTCTTATAGCCTAAAACAACACATTGTTCAAAAGTCTGTTCACTGCGCTACTTGGAGAAGGTTAAATGAACACTGCAGCTTACCTAAGGAAAAACGAACAGAACTTGTTGCAAATTGATAGAAGCAACTACTGCCAAATTATGGATCATTTTATAAAGTTATGTAGAGGGTTTGTGTGTTTCTTTGCCAAAAAGTTTTATAAGACCTCACTGTTTAGTATTAGGGATAAACCCTTGGTTTCATTTAAATCCTTGTTACATCACAAGTAGAATGACCTAAATTGTGTAGCCATACATATGGATGCTTCAGTGTTTGTGGAAGGCACCAGTATTTGAGCTAGATTTTAGGCCTATGCAGGTTTAAGGGTTAATTAAAAACTTGATAATATTTTTACCAACTACATGCAAGGTTTCTTTACATTGCCACCAACCATGTTCACAGTATCAGGTACTTTAGGACAATGATTATCCACTAATGTCTTTGCTATCATTTTAAACAACTTTTGGATATTCTCGCCAGATTTGGCACTTGTTTCCATACACATGTAGCCTAAAGTTGCTGCCTTCTTCTGTGCAATCTTGAAGTCTATGTAATTGGTAGTTGCTTCTTCCGTTGCCTCCTTTAATTTGTCTTTCTTGTTTGCGACCATGATCACCGGCATGTTGTCATCAAGTTTGTCAGCAAGGTAACAGTACATCTCGTAGTTCCACCCATCAATGCTGCTGTAAGATCCCTGGTCACAGCAATCATACACCATTATAACAGCATCAGCCTCGGAGCAATAATGTTTGTCTATCGAGTCCTCCCTGAATCTCTATTAATAAAAGACCAGAGTATGCTATGTAATACACAATGAACAACAATGGTATGCATGCACCACAATACTTGCAAAACTTAATTGTTTGTTTAGTATAAACACACAATGTCTATGTAGCACGAAAGCATGGATGTTATATACACAGATGAGAATGAAACTTTGCACATGCAATACATATGTTTTTGTGTACAAAGTGACCTTTTGACCTGAGTAGACAGATTTCACCATACATAGAGATCTGATCTAGACATCACATGCACCATCCCTTTTTGGGTGTACCAAGCACAAAAACAATTGATTGAGTTTAAAACTTTAATTTTTTGAACAGAAAAAGTATTGTACATATAACACTACAGCATAGAAAGAAAGGTCCCACCATACTACAGTACAAGTTACAATTCAAAGAGGCATCTTTGCTCTCCCATGTAAATTGCATGAACAAGATGCATAGTAGATATTTAAGCAAATTTGGGAAATCAGATTGACTTTAACCAAATTACATTAGACCTCAATTAAGATAATCTATGATCTATTTACAAGAGCATTTTTGCTGGTTTTCATTACTGGATTTCCCCTTGCACTAATCCCTCCATTAATGACACTATTACCTCATCATAATATAATGTACAGGAACCTTACACAGACAAAACCTTATTTGGGAAGGAAACATTTTTGCAGACTAGATTATGTGTAAAAATCTTCCCCAGATATTTCCCTTAATTCCCAATTGTCTCTGTGTAATCAGTGAATGGATATTTAGATGAACGCAATACAATGGAACCCGTCTAACTGGTGGAGCAGGTTTTTATTGCAAGGATTTTAATTTTACATTTAGGGAAGTAGGGCACTTTAAGATTTATTCTACCCTATCGGTTTTGGTTTCATGAGGATTGAAAACTGCTACACAGGAAAATTCCAACAAGCCAAGTGCTTGTAATGTACAAAAGTTGCTCATTTTTATAACAACCCATGATCAGCTCAAGGAAAAAGGCCTACTTGAAACTACTCTACTTGAGCTAATTCATGCTTTCCATCTTGTCATAATACCAATAGATTAATTATAAGTACCACATGCATGTTATATTTCTGAACATAATTCCCGATTAATGTCAAAGTGTCCTTTCCCTCATTATTTTTACACGTATACTTGACAAGCTTTCGAAAATGACTAACAGGCTCTCCATAGTGGAGTTGCAGAGCCCCTAAAACAATAATTACTTGTGAGTTTTCCAGGGACCAGCCCATCTCCTTCCTGAGACAATTGCTTAATCATGCCAAGCTGTGGATTCCCATATCCAGCAAAACTTTTGTAAGATATTCCAGATTTATGAATACGTTATGCCTGTTTCATATAAAATAATACCATCTTCTAAACAAGGCACCATACCTTCTGCGTACTGTGGTTGACAGATACAAGGTTAAGTTTATCAGATTCCTCAATGAAAGGTGATTCGATTCATGTGTAAGTTCTTTGTGTAGTAATGAAGGGGAAGCTGAAAAGGAGCAAAATGTACGTGTTTACAATGCCCGTAAAAACACATGTTTTCCAACATATCTCTGTAAATTAACCTACTTAACACTTTGTATAGTCAGAGTCTTATTAAGGTTACGGTATAGCCCCGGTTACGGTATAGCCCCGGTTACGGTATAGCCCCGGTTACCCGTTTCAGTCACCGACTATCGATACAAAAAATACGTAATCAGCAATGCTATTTATTGCGCGTTGTTGTAAGGTGATGCTCGTCGTGGGTGTCGCTTAGACACACGCTCACAAAAGTTATTCTTCACCAAGTAGTTATGATGATTTGGCCGTCAACGAAGGAAGTTAATAAATAAATAAATAAGTTCTTGTCGTCACCAACCGATGTGATAGTTTGTTGACAGCCCCACAGTCTCTCCGAGTCCATGACAATTTCATTTATTATACCATCGGAGTAACATCGCGTCGAATGCTGCTACACGCTCGCAAAAGTTTCAAGTTATAGACCACTATTGTTCGTTTTGTTGTTACACGGTACTGAAACTGAGAACTTCTAGTAATTCAAACACAGAGGAGGGAAGAAGAACAGTAAACAAAAGTAATTGTAGAACCAACGAAACGATGAACTGTGAACTGTTGTATTCTGATGATGTGGTTGCGAACATTGTGGTTAGCTATGTACAGTATAATAATATATGCATTACAAACTACAGTGAGTGAATATTCAGTTGATAAATATGGCTACTGTCATCATGAAGGATTGAGCATAAGTTCTCCGACTCTGTGGTCCCATTCTTCCTTATTGGTGATCCACCGTGGTTCACGTACGAATTATTGTGCGATGGCAAGTCAATTGTGGAAGAATGCTATTGAAATAAAATTGCCTCACCTTTTGAATAAAACTATTGCAAAACTGTTGGTCAAAATAAATTCGTTCCACTTTGAAATCTGCAGTAGTCCGCACAAAGAAATCACACCACTGCTTGTCAGTACAAAGCATGGCTACCTGCACTTGATAGTGATATTGATGTGAGCGTTTCAGTTGTGTTTTCCCTTGATGGATGGTAAGAAACTTGATTTTCTTTTCTATGATGGCTATCTCTATTTGTTGGTCTTTGCAGGAATGTGGATTCTTAAATTCTACCAAGCCGTCTGTTGGTGTTTCACAAGGGTCATGAACAAACCCATCTGGGGTGGCTGCTAGCCATGGATGGTTTAAAGAGATAGCAAGTCCACATTCAGTATTCACGGTAATATTGGGTGAGTACTGTTGCATGTATGCTAGGTATTGTATTTTGCTTCCTTCTTCTTGGTCTAGTCCCCATGTTGTTGCCTTGTTACCCCTAAAGTTAGACTGTACCAGCTAGTGCACTAGTGGAGTTACTGGAGTGGTATCCTTTCGTCTGGCAATGAGACCAACATTGGATGATGTAACCCGCAGTCGTCTCTCTTCACACCATATTCCCAATGACTTGTGGTCACTATGGTGTTTCATGGTAGCTTGTTCTATGTTGCTGGCTGAACTACTATTAACCATTACATTGTTTCTGTAAAATTAGATCATCATGTCTTGGAGATCCACAGCTGGAAGATCGGATGTAGAGTCATCAGGTTCAGGACCACCATCATGTCTGGAGTATGCCTGTCTTGAGACTGCACTGTTGTCATTTGAGGACTTTGCTCTCTTCCGCTGCAGTCTAGCATTTTCAGTAGCCTTTCTATGACGATCAGCTTCTGCTGCCTTTGCAGCTGTTAATGAATAGGTTTTGAAGACATCATTAGCTGGTGTAGATGTGATCTTCTCCCATGCTATAGGACCCCACATTGGTCCATCATTGTTTCGCAAGCCAGCACCAGCACAGCGACCTGTCCATGACCCTCTTTGACTGCGATTAATTTGTTTCCCACCATCAAACTTTGCACGTATGTGCATCCAGGACTCTGCTAAGTTGGTTGTAAAGTTTCCTACATAAAGATCTCATAAAGCATGCAGAGCTATGTAAGTTATACTTACCAATCAACTGAGGAGCTTTTTCAGCTAGTCTAGCAACCACTCGTTGTGTATCACAAATCATTGCTTCATCTAAGGTGGTTAGTAGTTTGTCAGAAATGTGTCTTACTTCATCTAAATCTTTATCAATTGTACAGTCGTACCAGTCCTCCTGAAGTTGTGACATGATGCTGTCTACTTCACCTGGATCATCATTTGCATCAGGTAAGCTGTGAAATGCCATTCTCTCAATGATCGTATGTTGGTATATTGCAGTGATGGTGTGCTACTGTGAGGCAGTGATGGTGTGCTACTGTGAGAAAGTGATGGTGTGTTACTGTGAGATAGTGATGGATTACTCAGGAACGATGAGCTGCTGATGGGCAGTGATGGTGTACTCACTGATGATGAGCTACAATGAGGTGGTGACAGTGTGCTACCATGAGGCAGGGATGACATGTTAGATGAAGATGGGTGACTATTTTGTTTGACTTTACAAAAATCTGTACTGCATTTTTTGTGGTAGCCAAAACAGTGAAGTGGACCATTGATGAGGTCTTTCCGTAATTTGACAACTGCCATTCGTTTATCATTCTCCTGGCTTCTCATGACAATGGCACATCGTGCAGCTTGGGTAAGTCTCTTTCTCATTGCCTCGGTTAGTTTTCCTCTCCCTTTATAGGTGGGGTTTTCCTATACTATTTTCTCAAGATGTGTTCGATAACATTTGACTGAATGGTTTGCACACTCTATCTTCGTAATGGCATACCCCCATGGTATGTTAGATATTAGAGTGGGGTATACTGAACTATCTCCATCTCCTATAAAGGATATGTACCTCACACCATGTTGTTGTTCACATATTCTGAATCCTTCCAAGATGATTTGGCTTCCATTTCTGATGATGAGCCACTCCAATTCATGAAACATTGGTGTTCTGGAGGAGTGCAGTTGAGGTTATTTGCTCTACTACAAATGTAGCAAAATTTATTTCGAACACCTATGAATAGGAGTTTGCCTGTTTGTTTTCCAATGATTATACCAACCCCTGATTTGGCATTGTAAGTGTGTCTGTGTGTGCGTTTGCACCATCCGCCATCTACTATTACTGTTATTGCAGGCACACCTTGATGGTAACTGTTGTTGGCTATGGCTAGAGCTCTCTCTTCTTCACCTGCTATCTTCATGGATTCCTACAACAGTTCCAGCAGAAATAAATGCTGCCTTGGTCATTGTTGATATGCCCATCACTGACATTGACTCTGATAAAGGTGCATATTCATTACCAGTGACCATTTGACCCCACACAGCTGCTAAATTGCATGTCCAATATTGACCTCCACTTGTACCAGTTGTTTTGGTAGATGTAGGAAACTTAAAACTGTTTATTGCATCCTGTACAAATGCTAACAAGTGTAGATGCTAATCCAGCCTTGTTTGTTTCTCCAGTTAGAACTATTCTTTTTTCTTCAGGGATTGTGCAGGGGGACTGACAGGTGGCAGCATGCTCACTGATAGTAGTAAGGTGGTGTTTCAAGTTTCCCAAGTTGATGATTCTATTGCTATTCAAGTTCAAGCTGGTGAGTACCTTATGTTTTTTGGTGTACTTGCTCTTTTTGAAGTTTTTAGATTTCTTGGAAAATCTCCCATTGCACCTGTGAGAGCCTTTGATGGTCCTATTGCTTGCTGTGCTATGATAATTATATACACAACATTGTTTTATTTGTTTGTAACACTTCATTCAATACATTACTTGTGTTTGTGTAGAAAGTTGTTGCTGACAAATTGGACTAATTACCTGTCGCGTAGCACCAGCTGGTTGCTAATTTATAATGCACCGCAGAATGCTGTGCGCATGTCAGAGATAGTGTACCCTACGGATATAATGGCGAAGCTTTAGTGATGGATTCGACCTCTAAAACGCGCCACATTTTTTGAACAGTCGCCTATTTCTAGTTCACCTTGTTAGTTGTAGCGTGTAGAATAATAAAATTTTCAGGTCCTGTGGAAGCGTTTTTCTTGAAATTCTTTCCCTGGATGCCGCTATTGTTGATAGAAGTTGGTTTATGGTGTCAGTTTAGGACGTTTTGTTACAAACAATCGTTCTTAATGCGTAAACAAACAAAAACGCTTCCACAGGACCTAGGTATTTTTATTGTTAATCTATTTATTCAAAAATTAGTAAAGTACACAAATCAGTTAGTCCCAATTTTGGCGGCGGAGTTCCATCTTCTCTCGTCTCCACTGCTTTATCCTCCAAGTTGTGTGCCTTAGTTTGTCCCTAAATAAAATGTAGTAATGAAGTTTATAGTAATGCACTAGTTGTTTACTCCTACTACTAAGTGGCTTAGTTGTACAAAGTACATTTACTTTTTATTTCGCCCACGCATTAATCACTATCCCGTAACCTTAAGCATCCTTCACCGCGTAAAACTTAGCAAATTTAGTTGAAGATAACAACTTGTAAATTGGGATATTCCTGCCGAGACAATTAAAATTTCCAATAGGTTAATGTATGGAGTGTGTGTTAGGTTGTCATCAACAGTAAACAACTGTCACTATGGCAACGTTTTCCCATTTGTACAGTCGGAATTAGATAGAGAAATTCAAGGGCTTTCTTTTGTTGCATGGTGTAATGATTGTGACCATGGAGAAGGGGATTCGCGTTAGCACACTGTTAACTCTATATTCACTTATTATCAAGACTATCATGCATGCACATTAAAACTACACATACATTACAAGTACATGCACAGTATATACAATCCTAATAGTACATACACTACACATGGTGTGCTATTGAGATTTTGTGAGTTCAAGATTGTAAATTAGTGTTTTTGTACGTAATGTAAAATACATGTATTTTGCATTGGACAACGAATGACAAGGAATGATGAGATTTTATGATCAGCCTGTTTACCAAGCTGAGGTTTCAAAAAAGATATGTGACTGAATTTGACAAAACCAGGCTTCGATGCACAAAGCTTCGTTAGGAGATATGGTGATCTTAAGTAATCATTGTGTAATAACTTCCCAGTGCCTACAGCTGTGCAAACAAAATTTGCACCAATTATTCATCTATTTACTAGCTATCACTGAGTGGGTGTATAAATTTCTGATACCCAAAATTTGCCCTGTTTTGGGCAACTTTTTTCGAGTGGGTTATAATATCACAGGTGGTAGTAATAAGAGCAATGGGTGGGGGTGGTTGGTGGGCTTAATATAAGGGTATAAAATGAAGTAAGAAGACGAATGGAATCCAGAGGCCACGTTTGGGCTCTCCATGGCCCTCCATGGCCCTTAAATCACTCCAAATTGACCGAGAACACTATTGGCGAGCTCTCTGTGAAGTCCCACCTCACTACACACCATTATCACAAGCCATGGCCATTTAATGGTGCCAATCTCCCACTCATGGCTTTGACAGGGTCGGAAGAAAGCTGTTACACAAACCAGACCTGCCAGTCCTGAAGGAAGTACAGTGTGGAATCTGATAGTGTATTAGACCAGCAATCCATTTCCGGTAAAAACGTAAGTTTGATTTTGTGTGTGTGGAAGCCTTGTTATATGAAATCCGGTCACATATTCATATTGAATTTATTTGGTTAATAATCAATACAATAATACTGAAAGGGACACGCCCACAAAAGTATGTAAAATGCTATAAAAAACCGGTGATTTTTGAAGCGCCCACAATATTACGTAGTGATACCAACAAAAAATGGTCTGCTAATTACTCATATACCTCTAAAGAATATTTTCAAGACTGTAGCTGCAGCGGGCGCGCCTGCAGCGGATGCATGGGCCCAGCACTGTTTCTGAACCCGGTTCGTCGTTTTGCCCAGTGCATAATGTATTGTGGGATTCACCCGTTACCAAGACTATGGGAATTCACCTTAAACTAATTAGTCTAAACACAAAAAATGGTCTGGAACATTGTGTACACGAACAATACTTCTGTAATTCGAGGGAATTGTATGAAGAATTGTTGCCCTCAAGCGGGCTATTCAGTTTAAAGACAAAAGTTAAGGAGAGCCACTTCGAGAAGGTGCCGCATGAGTAACTTACTTTAGAATAGCTTTGTTCTAGTTTCTGTAGGCCTATATAAACAGACACCATGTTTCCTAAGCCAACTTTTAGTGGGTTTCTCGTACGTTTTTGAACTTACCATGTCGGTAGATATGCAGAATTCCGCTAAAATCAGTAAATTTTATTAGGTTCACAATCCCAATGGCTAATTTCAATATGTGAATATTAGATTTATAATTCTTAAATTTTAAGGGTTTAAAACAATGTTTTAAGAACTTTTAATGTTGACCACCTGAAAATGCTTGATTTGACAAATCCTGCACATATCTTTTAATATGCTACACTATTCTAGTCTACTGAGTTACACAATTGTTTTTACAACCAACAAACAACACGCAGTAATGCAATAAGGTATTCTTTTCAAGTTTCATTGCCGCAAACAATAAGGATATACTGAAGGTAGAAAACACTGCCAACACGTTAATTACTCACCAAACCTGCTGTGTCCCAGATGTGTAGCTTGATTAGTTTTCCCTTTACGTCCACTTTTACGAAATCGCTGATGTAGCCAGCCTCTGCCACTGGGTCGCTGAAGAAGATATCTGTAACGAAGCGCAGCAGGATACTGGTTTTACCGACACCATAGTCACCTATTATTATGACTTGGAACGCGTCGTCCACTTGTACGCTAGTACCGTCTACCTCATCTTGAACTTGAGCTGCCATCTCTCTCTCCTGATGTGGCTTTTTAAAATCTATGTCAGTAAACTTTAAAAGATCTAGTTAAGGGTGCTCGCGGCTATTTGAAGCCATACAACATGCAATTTTTGTATTGTTGCTTATACTCACATAATGTATAAAATGAATCCATATGCTACTTACGTTGGAAGTGCTTCGCTTTCTCTTCAACACAAACCAAACAGAATTCTTCTAGCCTATACCATTTTATAGCTATGAGTAGTTCTTTATGAAGCGCTTAAATCGAAACTAGTCCTCCATTTTTCACAGTAGCGCACTGGAAACCACATTTAACAAACTTCAGCTTATAACTCACAACTCTATGTTTAGTATTAGTACACAGCGTACATATAACTTAAGTTAGTACTAAAAGTGTGCTACACCATTCAAAACCTCATGTTCTCGGTGCCGTAACTCATGAAGCCATAACGCTACGGACAAAATCTAAACATAGACCTCTGGAGAATGTATCAGCGAATCTCCCTACAAAATTTGAAGCCTTCACGGCTATCACTCAAAAACTAGTTTTATTTTTAGTAAACATGTGTAAAGATTGCGTGCGCCCAACATTATTGATATAATAACCACACAAATTCCTATTGACCGCAATCACCAACTTTTCAAAATAACATGTCATAAACGCTGTTCAAAACACAAGAAGCTCTGTTTTCTCTTCTTCATACAAAGGAACAGCTTCTTGCTCCGACTGGAGTCTCCAAGTCGCTCTTGGATAGGTTACGCTAGGCATGCCATCATCAGCAGCTTGTAATGCACCTATCAATGTTAAGCCCCAACCCCCCCCCCCAGTACGGGGAGGGTGGGGATATAGTGGGGATTTGATCAAGTGAAAAGTCAAATTCCCCTACCTGGGGGTGAATTATCAGGTCAAATCCCCACATAGTCCCGCCCTATGAGGTGGATAGGAAGGGGATTTGACAACCAACGTGTTGTAAAAACAGAAGCCACAGTGGCAAAGGTACACGAGGTGCTGTGGTTTTATCACGTGTTCTCTCGCGCTTCACGTATAAAACTACTGTAAAGGATCTATGCTACTATAGAGCGCTTGTTCAAATTCCCCACCCCTGGGGGCAAAATTTAAGTTCAAATCCCCTCCTAACGCCCCACATAGCCCGTACTGGGTGGGGTGGGGTTTGACATTGATAGGTGCATAACGCCTTGTGATTCCAGCTGGTAACATTGTCCCCTACATAAGCAGCTTACAATTACAATACTAACTACCAGCATACCCTATCACTCGAGAAAACAAGGCACGAACGAACGCATGTTGCCTACAAGCAAAAAGTGCGTTCACACTTGTTGCCTTAAATAACACTTACTTTTAGATTAATTCATAACTGTTGATCCATCAGACAATCATTTGCTAACACTTCAGTGACGATTCTGAAGCGAAAAACATGCTATTCTTCCTCGTGTTCTCTGGTTCTCTGGCGCATTTGTTCTCTGGCGCAAAACATGTCCATGCGTAGTAATGCCAATTATGATGCAATAGCTGCATGTGGTTTCTGGGCTGGCACTTAAACGGCTTCAAATATCAGCGAGCACCCTTAACTGTTAATAATATTTGCACACACACTACACCTTTACGTAGTGTCGAGTCCTGTACATTACATATAATTAATTAATTAATAATTAATTAATCTTCATAACCATACCATGCAATTAATGTCATGCATGGTAAGACATGGCAAATTTGTACATGAGAAACCATACAAATTTCTGTATTGTTATAAACATTTGCTAACAAAACTATACTAAGAATGCATTATCTAAAAAGTTATTCTGGAGAGAATCCCTCAGTTCAATGTCCATACTGTTCAAAAGCTTTGCTATTACCAATGATCATGTCTGAAAACTTCTTGGATTCGGAGCTTGATAATGTGGAAATGAGATGGCTAGCTTGTATATGTCTCCTGATATGCATGCATGCTGTTGAAAGTTGTACAGCAAACACTTGAACATGTACATACCATGCAGTCTTGTAGATACACAGTATAATTATGTGACAAGCTCGACTTCAAGTCAATGCCAAAATTGTATTTCTTTACTAACTAAAATAGATAACCAGCCATGCAGCCGCCGTATTGCCTTAATGTATTTTTTGTAACATTATATCATTGATCAGTGTGATTGGTATGGTACAGTGGTTGTGATTGCAGGGGAGGATCCAGGGGGGCCGGTTCAAAGGGTCCATGGAACCCCCCTTTGAAAGAGCCTCTCTTGCTCAAGATACTCTAATAGAGCAGTCAAATCGAGATACTCTAATAAAGCAGTCACAGTAGTCTTTTGAGGAGTAGTGTAGCAAGCTATGTACCTAGTTATAAATAAGGAAATGTAGTTGGTGAGGGCATCTATGGTGAGGGGCAGCTGTTGTCAGCAGGTGATGACCTTTTTTTGGGTCTTCAACTTACAACCAGGCTGAAGTTGCAATTCCAAAGTGGAACCCCCCTTTTTAAAAGCCTGGATCCGCCCCTGGATTGGTATGGTACAGTGGTCCCTTTATTATCTGTGTTCAGATAATTGAAAAGCTTAGATAATGGAAGCCGCTTCATTTACACAGAACTCTGCTCAATTACTCTAATAGAACACACTCTTTAGATAAAATGCTCTGATAGAACAATCACTTCCACAATTTGGATAATGGAAAATTTGGATAATCAATGGTGAGATAATTGAGGGACCACTATATGTGACCCAGTCTGGGAAAACCGGGCTCATTTCACTGACCTATTCAGTTAAAACTATCGAGAAATGCCGGTGTCACAGTGATATGTGTTTCCCCGAGTTTCGTGTTTCCCCGCACACACATCTAGTCTTAAGAGATTTTACTTGAGTGACTTGATTAATTTAGGTATTTGAGAGCTTTTCACTTGAGAGGCTTTTGACTACTTGAGAAATTCTACTTTATAGAGATATTTCAGTACTTGAGAATTTTACTTAAAAGTTATGTGACTACCCGAGAGACTTTCACCTGAGAGCTTTTGACAACTTGAGAGATTTTAGATCTGAGAGGTCTCAGATTTTTGCTTTACGGATTTCAAGTTCCAGTCAGTTATGTACTTCCAAAGTCACTTTACTGTACAGGTATGCATCCATTGCAAGATATCTGCATGGACAAGAAAATATTATGCATGCAGAGCATGGAGGAGATGAAAGTTTAAGCTATCCATACTATTGTGATTGGGTATGCCAGCATAATGTGAGAGTTGGATTTAGCTATGTTGTTCTTGTTTTCTCTTCACAGGTGAAATGTGACAAATGGACACACATGCTATTTGGAAATGGCTGAAGCCAAATTCTATATACTGTTTATAGAATTCCGGCCATCAAACTATTTAGCAGTAAACATTATAGACAGTATATAGTAGCTAACTTAATCTTTATTATTGTATGTGTGTTAGTTCTCCACTTCCAATCCATTCTCATACATATTTGTCTTCACTTCAGTAGTTACAAGTACTAGCAAGTGTTAGCTATAGTAGCACCAAGCATATCGTATAGCAGTAAATAGTAGCTGGCAGTATAGTGGCAAGTAGTATAGTTATAGTGGTAGCAACGAGTATAGCGGTATATAACAGGGGCAGATCCAGACTTTTAAAAAAGGGGTTCCACTTTGGAATTGCAACTTCAGCCTAGCTGTAGGTTGAAGACCAAAAAAAAAGGTCATCACCTACTGACAATAGTTGCCCCTCACCAACTATATTTCCTTATTTATAACTAGATGCATAGCTTGCTACACCACTCCTCAAAAGACTACTGTGACTGCTCTATTAGAGTATCTCGATTTGACTGCTCTATTAGAGTATCTCGAGTAAGAGAGACTCTCTCAAAAGGGGGGTTCCATGGAACCCTTTGAACCTCCCAGATCCGCCCCTGTGTAAGCAGTAGCTATAGCAGTAGCTATAGCAGTAGCAGCAACAAGCAGTAGTCTATATAGCAGCAAAGGAGCTCAGATCCTGCATACAGTAGCTGGCGCAGCTAGTAGACAAGTAGTATAGCAGCAGGAAAAGGGGCAGCAGTGGCTAGTAGCAGTAGTAGAAGCAGCAAAGCAAAAACAGTATACGTACATGTACTTCGAAACTGAATGTCAGGGAAACACGCATCCCTAGGGATATGTGCATGTGCTTTACCTGGGGAACATAATACCTGGGGAAACATATATCACTATGACTTGTAGATTGCTAGCCAGTTAGTGATATGTGTGTGGGGAACACAAATCTCGGGGAAACACATATCTAATCCATAACAGCCAAGTTATAAAAAAAAGTGTGCGGCCCTCAAAAAGGTTATGGTGAAAAAAGATGTGAAATCCAAGGTGGCTACCAAGAAATTGACAATTCAGGTGAATTTTTGTGCCGTTTGGTCTTGGCACAAAATTCACCTGAATTGTCATTATTAAAATTTTTACCATTAACCTACCATCACAGCCATTTCTTGGCCGCCACCTTGGATTTCACATCTTTTTTCACCATAGCCTTTTTGAGGGCCACACACTTTTTTTTACAGCTTGGCTGTTTTGGATTAGATTTCATTTCTTTTTGTATTTGCATACCCCAAAGCCAGCCATAGGCTGGCTTTGGGACTTTTTAAACCTATCTTTATTTCTTTACCACAGGAACAAGAAAAGATGAAGTAAATGTACTTTAAATAATTTATCAGTAAATGTACAAATTATATATATAATACATATATTTATTACAGAAATCTCCATGGTGGTTTCTTTGTAACTGAACGCTCTACAAGGTGACTTCTTCTAGATGCTCTCTCTACAGGGTGAATTGTTTACAGCTGAACGATCTACACAGTAACTTCTTCTAGCTGATCTCTCTACAGGGTGATTTGTTTGTAGCTGAACGATCTACACAGTAACTTCTTCTAGCTGATCTCTCTACAGGGTGATTTGTTCGTAGCTGAATTCTGTACAGGTGATTTGTTCGCAGCTGAGCTCTTTACAGAATGGTTTCTTTGTAGCTGAACTCTCTACAAGGTAACTTCTTCTAACTGATCTTTCTACAGGGCAATTTGTTTGTGGCTGAATTTTCTACAGGGTGATTTCTTTGCAGCTGAACTCTCTACGTGGTGGTTTCTTTGTAGCTGAACTCTCTACAAGGTAACTTCTTCTAGCTGATCTCTCTACAGGGAGATTTGTTTGTAGCTGAACTCTCTACATGATGGTTTCTTTGTAGCTGAACTCTCTGCAAGGTAACTTCTTCTATTGATCTCTCTACAGGGCAATTTGTTTGTAGCTGAACTTTCTACATGGTGGTTTCTTTGTAGCTGAACTCTACATGGTGATTTCTTCTAGCTGAACTATCTCTTTCCATAGTTGCATGAACTCCCTACAAGGTAACTTCTTCTAGCTGATCTCTCTACAGGGTGAATTGTTTGTAGCTGATCTCTCTACAGGGTGACTTGTTTGTAGCTGATCTCTATACAGGCTCTTTGTTTCTAGCTGATCTCTTGAATTCTCTTCAGGGTGACAGCTCTATTAGGATGACTGCTCTATTAGAGTATCTTGATCTTACACTTGCTGCACCAAGTTGGATTTCGTGTTATAACTCCGTGGCTTTAAGTCTGATTCTTCTACACCATTGATGAGCCTTTCTAAGATGATTACTCCATCTGTACAACGATTTTCAAAGCATTACCCCAAGTGGTTTATCTGGTAGGCGTGGAAACAGTCGTTTTTTTATTAGCTAATCTCGATTGCATAATTGTTACACACTGTTGGTTTTTTCGTTGTATCTTCCTGGTTTTTACCTTGATTTCTTTCAAACCACAAAAGGTTTGAGGTTCAATAGTTAACCTATTCACCCACCGATTTTCAGCTTCTTCCCTTACGTGGTTTACCCTGTAGGTGTGACAACATATTGGTGTTATTTTTCGTGAATAATCGCTCATAACTCTTTGCCTGTTTATCGTATTCCAGCCAAAGTTGGTACCGAGATGCGCCTTTATATCCCCCCTTCTGTGTGCCAAATTTCAAGACAATCTGATATAGCATTCGCAGTTTTTGTAAGTGTGTGACAAGAAATTGCTCATTTTTACAACCCACAATCAGTTGCTTGTTCCCCCAAGGAAAATGGCCTCCATGACACTATTCTACTTGAGACTACCAAGAGTTAATAATAAGAGAGGAGAGTGTCTAACGCTGTATAGGCCTGTAATAGATGATTGCGCAGAAGTTAAATGGCTTCCTTTCCATGTAACGTACAGGCTTCTAGTATTTGTTCGCTTCCTTACCACAATTAGTTTAACCGCACCGTGATGAATCCTCGAGAATATTCGAAGACTGAACTAAAGACTGAGCTGTATGTACAGGGAACAGTGCTGAAGAATGCTCAAAGGTAGGGTAACATGGCGACGCAGTGAAAATTCGAAGCGATACTCCGCCTTTGGTTCAGTGTTTATTGGTTTCTCAGACGCTCTCCCCCAGAGTTATCTTCGAGGTTAACAGCCACACTTCTTTACGCAACAGAGCGATGCTCTTCGTGGTGAACTTGAACATCGAGTTGAACGCACACCCTTGTGTCTGGGATAGCCTTTGTGGTTAAATGCGAAAATATACTAGCCAGTCTGTCGTTACGCGGAAAAGAAGCCGTTTAACTTCTGTGCAATCATCTGTTACAGGACTATACGGCGTTAGACACTCTCCTCTCTATATTATTAACTCTTGAGACTACACTATAAATTAAATGCTTTCCATTTTCATATACCGTATAGCCAGAAAGTTTGGCAGGAGGAAACGTTGGCGAATTTGCCGTGATAGGATTTTGGCGAGAACAAAGTTTGGCAAATTTGTCGAGCTACTATATACATATTTGTATTGGACAAACAATTAAAACAAAAATAATAAAAAATCAGCAGAATTTAGATTGGCGAAACATCGTTCAGTCGCCAAATTTGCCAAACTTTCCGGCTATACGGTAACCAGTAAGCAGCAATAGGCTAAGTGCCACATGATTATGTTTCTGAACACATTCCCAAATAATGTCAAAGCATGCATGAGGTGTTCTTTCCCTCATATATTTATTTATTGTACTGGGCAGTCAGTACATAAATAAATTGTACTGGGCTTCTTTCCCTCATTTTATACGTATACTTGACAACACAGTTTCGAAAATGACTACCAGGCTCTCTATAGTGGAGTTACAGAGCCCCTAAAACAATAATCACTTGTGAGTTTTCCAGGGACCAAGCCCATCTCCATATTCCTGAGACAGTTGCTTACTCATGCCAAGCTGTGGACTCCTACACTACACTAGTTGCTTAACACAGTTGTTTTATTACAACTAATAAACAGCACGCAGTAATGCAATGAGGTCTTCTTACAACTACAAAGTTTCATTGCAAAAAAACATTACGGGAATACACAGCAGAAAAGACTGCCAACATGTTTACCCACCAATTCCGCTGGTTCCCAGACGTGTAGCTTAACTAGTTTGCCATTTACGTCCACTTCTTTTACGAAGTTGCTGATGTAGTCAAACTCTGCCACCGGGTTGCTGTAGAAGACATCTTTAAAGAAGCGCAGCAGGATACTGGTTTTACCGACACCACAGTCGCCTATTATTATGACTCCGAACGCGTCGTCCACTTGTACACTAGTACCGTCTACCTCATCTTGAACTTGAGCTGCCATGTCTCTCTCCTGATGTCGCTCCTGGTGTGGCTTCTTTTAATTTCAGTACGTTTTCACTTATTTCGTAAATCCATAGATAATAGACACCCCACTTATATCTATGGTAAATCCTTTATTCTGGCGGCGCGCTCTTTGTTTGCGCGCGCCGTCCTGGTTGCATAATTTACTGTCCCACCAAAAGCAATACTGATAGTAGACAAATATAAGGTTTTCCTGATATAAAACAGGAGTAATTATATTATTATTATTATCAATTTACCAAAAAGGAAGGCATACACAAAAGGCAAAGCCTGTACTGTCAAGGTGTCCTCCTACAAAAACAAACATACATATACATATACCTACAGTACACTACTACAAACTAAAAAGTACACAACAAAACACAAAACAGTGATTAAGAAGTTACTTGACACATAAGTAATTATAAAGGTGATGCCGGAAAGACTTTCGATTACTGTCTTCAAGGATATGTAATGGCACAGTGTTCCAGAAGAAAGTTGTGTTGATAAGAAAAGAATATCTCCTAGAATTAATGGTGGACTGTGGAGGGACTAGTGAAAGATGGTGACTTCTGGTAGATGCTATGGAATTAAATGAACAGTGACTATTAAATGTAATAGATGTTTGCTGGTGATATATGTCATTGAGGAAACTGACCGAAAGGAAACTTCGTCTTGACTGGAGAGAAGGAAGGTGAAGTTGGGAGCAACAATCATTCAAAGAAATGGTCCAAGAGCTGGTAGATGGACTCCAGCGACTCCCACAGATCCATCGAGCTGCCCACTTTTGTAGGGACTCTAGTAGTTGGATATCTCCCAAATTATGGGGATTCCATATGGCTGCGGCATACTCTAGCGTTGGCCGGATGATAGCTTTGTATGCGGCACACTTAGCTGTACGGTTGCAACCAAACATTGATCTACGTAAATAGTTCAAAGACTTGGTGCCCTTACTGACAACAAACTTGTAATGCTTAGACTAGTTTAGTTATACTCATGGGTACAAAGCAGCGTTGAAACCGGGTCGGGTCATACGGGTCAACCGGGTCACATTTTCTCCGGGTCATCCGGGTCTGACCCGGATTGGATCACGTGAGAAACGAAATTGATCGTTTGACGACGTGGGTGGAACCTATAAACGCTAGTCGCGTAGCTCTTTCGTGAGCCACGCCCACTTATCGCGTTACAAACATACGCTCAGCCACGCCCATTTATTAAGTGCAGTCTGTAGCATGAAACTGTGTCCGTTTCTGTCTGCAAGCTTACGTGAAGCCACGCCCACTAATCGATTAATGTATGAGTTGTATAATATTATAGTCTAGGTCTAGTCTTGCAGCAGGATAAGTACTTTTGTGAGCCACACCCATTTTAATATATTGGGAAATTGCAATACTAAGTAGACTATGTACGAAGCCACACCCAATTGCTGTCTGTAAACTCACAGAAGCTATATACGTGGAAACAAACCCACTGATTGATTTTAAATTATAAACTTACCGGCTTAGTTATCACATAACTACTTGTTTACTCAACACGAATCGAACGCTCGAAACGTAGTCTCGCTTGCTTGAGAGTACCCGAAACATAGCTCTTAATGCGCGCCTCGGCTTAATTTAATCCGGGTCAAATCCGGGTATGACCCGGATTGCTATCCGGGTCAGTGGGTCATCCGGGTCAGCAGTAGTGACCCGGTTTCAACGCTGGTACAAAGTCATGGGGTGGTGTAACAGGTTCCAATCATGCTGCATGAGTGGACTCTTCACCATGTAGAATATGTAACTGCTATACATGTCATCATCATGCACTCACTGATCAAACTGTACTTTTGAAAATATTCAATAATTATTCTGCTAGCCATATCAAGACACACGGTAGTGTGTCGTGCGGTCCAAGAAGCCGGTGTCACAGTGATATATGTTTCCCCGGGTAACGTGTTTCCCGCACACATATCCCTAGGGATCCGTGTTTCCCCGCACACATATCACTAACTCGCTAGCGACCTACAAGTCACAGTGATATGTGTTTCCCCGGGTAATATGTTTCCCCTTTATAAAGTCATGTGCAACGTACGTAGTGTTAGCATAGGCGCGCATGCACTTTTAATAATCATAGCTAGCCATACCTATACAACTAGATAGATATTATAAGTATACATGTTGATGGAGGAAATCAAGCCATTCACTGGTATTCAACTATAACTGCTAAACTGTGCTGTGATTTGGCTATGTAGCTATAGCATCAGTTTAATAAAACAGTAGCTACAAATACATGTATACAATAAAATACTATCTCTAGCTATATAGAGTAAATCATGTGGTTGCAGCTATGTATAACTAATCAATGTAGCTACAGCTTTGGCATGCAGTCAGTCATTATCTACCCCTTTGCCGGTTCTATCTGGGGTTCCCCAAGGGAGTATTTTGGGACCCCTATACACTTCATTTACATGAATGATTTACCATCTTGCGTTACCATCAGTAAAACTTTACTATTCATTGACGACACCAAGATTTATAATACTGTTAGATATTTCACTGTTTCAAAATGATTTAGACTCAGCAACTTTGTGGAGTACGAGAAATAATATGTTCTTTAATCCATAAAAGAGTGTCCACCTATATTAATGCAAAAGTCATCACTATAATTACAAAATAGCTGACACACAGGTTTTAACAAATAGTTCACATAAAGATCTCGGTATTATAATGTCATCAGACCTATCTTGGGATCAACACTACAAAAACATAATCCCTAAGACCTACAGAATGCTAGGACTGCTCCATCGCAGCTTTAGCAAGCATCAAACAGTGACAGCCAAGAGAACTTTGTATATTTCCTTAGTGAGATCGCAAGTTATATGCTGTTCAGTGATTTGGAAACCTAACCATATCAAGCAGGGGCGGATCCGGGGGAGGGGGGGGGAGGGCTTTGGGGGCTGAAGCTCCCCTTCATATTTAGGCTTTACTTGATCAATATGCTGAAAATCATAATGAAATTTTGTCTTAGCATAATTATATGATCACTATAATAATACAAATACTCATAAAACCACCTTATAAACATCTTTCCAAGGTATTATCAGTGGATTTATGCTAAAGTTTATGCGACAAGAACCTGGATCAGCATTGGAGGTGTACAAGATCGAGATACTCTAATAGAGCAATCAGCTAACTATTCTAATAGAACATTCACTGGAAAGATGTAGTTGGTTCTGTTATGAAATTTTTCTGAATCTGCCTGCACCTATACATACAATGAAGTGCATTGGTTTGTTTAAAGGGCTTCATTCATCCACTTGTGTAGTTAATATGTGAGGCAATACTTAATTCAGGTACACAATTTCCATTGAAAATGCTGCAGATTCAATCTTGTATTGTTCAAATTTCAAAATTTTCCACTTTCAACATTATTCTAACATGCACCTATTCAGTGTTGTGCAATTGTGGGAGGGGTGCATCATGTACTTGGTTGTCTGTACCTACCCAAACTTTTCCATTAGCAAAATACTTCAGAGAGCCATACCTATAATCTAAAGGCAGTATATATAATCTACAGGCAGAAAATATTATGAATTTTATGTGGGAATGTCTCCAAATTGCAGTATTTTAGCATCTATTTTTCAAAATTTCCTGGGGGGCATGCCCCCAGACTCCCTAGTTCCAGCATGCTCCCAGACTCCCTAGTTCCAGCATGCTCCCAGACTCCCTAGTTCCAGCATGCTTTGCATGCTGGGAAGTGTGCTTGTGTGCTTTGTACACCTCTACCCAAGAGATTAGTACCTTGAGTTAGTCCCCCCTTTTATAAATCCTATATCCGCCCCTGTCAAGGACATCACACTTATTGAGCAGGTCCAGAGAAGAGCAACAAAGTTTATTTTAAATGACTATAGTTCTGATTATTAGTATAGCTAGCTAGTATAATTATTGTATTAGCTTATATAGTAGCTAGTTAGCTAGTTAGCTAACTATAGCTAAATACATGCAATATGCATGGGTGTCTATTAGCTAGATAGCAATATATCTACTGAATGGTTGGATCGCGTACTGTTTGCAACTAGCCATATAGACCTTGGAGTTACTGCACAACGGCTATATCTGAGTTGGAAACACGGATCCCTGGTGATATATGTGCGGGGAAACACGAATCCCTAGGGATACAGGGGCGGATCCAGGAGCTGGAAAGGGGAGGGGCACAAACAGGCTGAGTTGTAGCTAGGTGGTTGGGGAACTTCTCTTGCCAGTTGCTGCATTTTTGAAGCAGCAAATAATCACCACTTAGTAGTGTCTCACTGTTGATTTTTGACATTTTGGCTTTTGCAGATGGTTGTGAAGTCTTAAAGCTGTGTAAAAGGCTATGAATCTCTTAAACTACAGCAATACGATAATTATTTTTAGAGGCGCTTAGTACGCACGAAGGTGCTGGGGGCAATTTCGCAGTTAGTTTGACTTTGGTTTGTTTTGATTTCAGGTGAATTTATAAATGCTACTAAGATTTGCACGTTTTCATGAGTTAATTGATCTAGCCCTGACATATAAAGTTTAGTATTTTAATCAGAAGTATGGTTCCTCCAAAAGGTGAGGGGGGGGGGGGCATTTGCCCCAAATGCCCCATCCTGGATCCGCCATTGGGATATGTGTGTGCGGGGAAATATTTAAAAAATCGCTACGGGAAACACATATCACTGACAGCTTTTGGTGGGAAACACGGATCCCTAGTGATATGTGTGCGGGGAAACACGGATCCCTAGGGATATGTGTGCGGGAAACACATTACCCGGGGAAACATATATCACTGTGACACCGGCACACCGTGAGTATATTTACAGGAAGAAAGTAAACGCGATTTTCACACCTTTGCAGCTCCGTGATTCCTTATCCGATTGTAACCAAAGTTGCTACAGAAGTGCCGGCTAGGTAGGGGAGTCCACATTCCAAATTTGAAGGGAATCGCTCCAGCCATTTCCGAGATACGAGCGGCCAAAGTTTGGGTTTTTTTTCTTCTTCTACTTTAGGGTCCGCAACGTGAAAAATGAAGTTGCAAGAAACAAATCCCCGACTATCGTAGTATGTTACCCTTAGTGCCCCATCACTAATACTACCCTTGGTTTGGAACTGAGTTCCTTTGTTGGAGCAACAAGCAGATTTTAATATCTCACGTGATTGATCTTTATTCCGTGCGCTCCAAAGAAGACGTCCAGAGCTCCCAGATTCTGAGTGTGATATCAAGTGTTGTTGGCCTACCAAACCATGTATAGAAGTGAGTAAAACTTTGCCTGTGTTTTCCAAGGAGGCTGATTTTCTGCGGATGGGTCGAGAATTTTTTTTGTTTGAGGTGTTCTACCAGCCAAGAGAAGAGAAGCCAATCCTATCACATAAGATGGTAATGAAGTTGGATGTATAAGTATTCAACACACCAAGTTTGAAAGAGCTGCGACCTTTCTAACCATCTGGCTGGCAAAGATGAAATTTTCAGTGCAATGATCTTGGTGGGTTGCCTCCTACCTACTGTTACAATCTGTCTTCCTAGGAGCTTTAAATCACAGGAAGATCCAGAAGAACATCTGAGGTTTCTAAGAAGTGGTAAAATCCTTGACTTTTAAAGTTAAAAAGCGAGAAGGCCATTGTAAGCTACTAGAACATTCACTCTATTAGAACAACCATGACATTTGCCATCTACTATTGTTTGTGTTAATTGAACAGCTGTAGACAAGTTGCTTAAGTTAATAAAAGTTGCACAGTCATTATAATATTACTGTATAAATAATATAGATACAGATCAAAGGCCTTGTGTATGTATGTATGTATGTATTTATTTTTTATTGGTACTGTGCAGACCTCCATTAGGGAGAATAAAGCACAGATACACACAAGAAAACATACATAAGCACAAAGCATACAATATTTTAGTCTATAGCTGGGATGCATGTGTGTGTTGTGTGCATGTGCATGTGTGACTATATGTATGTATGTATGTCAATAATCCTGCATAACCTAGCTAGCAACTTCTTCAATGAATGTTTAGGGCAAAGGCTATAGCTTTAAATCATACTGAAGAACACAACTATATGTATAATCTGCAATGTTTGAGGTGCATATTGCACTTTGACATCCTCATGCAGTGTGGTTGGGAGATTATTGTACAAGTAAAGTAGCCTTCCAGAGATGGCATCCCAGACATTCTGCAATGTACATGATGATAGAATCGCTGCTAGTTTTCACTAATTGTTGACATGTGTAGTTAGTTGTAATTGTAGGAGTGCATCTAGCTATAGTTTCATTTGTGGTATAGACTTTTAAAAGTTACACAGTGTTAATTTATAGCATTAAAATTTCCATTTTGTCATTAGCACTCTCAATTAAGGTGTTAAATCACAAAAGTCTTCTAGGATGGAATTCCAGACCCCTGCCATGTAGTTGATCTCATGCTAGGACCAGCACACTAAGTGTTGCACTTCCCTGTTGTACACTCATCATCTCACTCACATTACTTTGGAAAGCAGTCACCAAAACTGAATTGTCCATGATAGTTGTGAATTTAATGATAGTTCATGGAATGATTGGCAGTATGATTTTAATGCAGGAATAGTAAGGGTGGACCACACACCTTTATTTAGGGGGGTGAGGGGGGATGGGGTCTAGATTGATGATGCCATGGTCTAGCTGTAAGTTGAATACCAAAAAAGGTCACTACCTGCTGGCAATAGTTGCCCTTCACCAACTAGACTATATCTCCTTATTTATAACTACGTGTGTAGCAAGCTACACTGCTCCTCTAATGGCTCTAAGAATACTGTACTGCTCTATTAGGATATCTCAATCTTGACTGCTCTATTATAGTATCTCAAAATATTGATGCTATGTGCCTTATCCGAAATTACGTCACAGACATAAAAATGGCCGCTGTAGTGTGGGGACGTTCGTAAAATTTGTATGGGCGACTATGGGGAGAAATTTTTTGAACGGCAATATCTCAGCCAAGGCGGAAGATATCGAGTTCTAACCAACAGGTATGGTGATAAATTTGCTGAAAGAATAGGAATCTAGCGTTGTTTTGAAAATCAACCGAAAATCGCTTTTACGTACTTATTGTAATGTCTTATAGCCATACCTGCTAGTTACAGTTTGATATTTTCCTTCTTGGCTGAGATATTGCCGTTTATAAAAATTTTCGTCCCATAGTCGCCCATACAAATTTTACGAATGCCCCCACACTACAGCGGACATTTTTATGTCTGTGACGTAATTTCGGATAAGGCTCATTGAGCTAAGCTCTCCATCACAGTTACAGATAATTTTAGGGGGGAAAACCCCCATATTTTTTTACAGGGGCTACAGCTCCCCCTTGCCCCTGACTGGAATAAACTGTTTTACCATAAAGTTGTGTTAACAACTTTCAAGTGTAGCACAATTAGTACATACTAAGCTTGTAAGTATGAGCATAAGTAAGCACGTTTATCACCGCAAAGTCTCCTTCATAATTAACTCTATATAATATTTATCTATATTCAGTAGTTGCATTGTGCTCAAAAAGTAGACAAACTGCCAGGTCTTTCATTCCTAATTCCAGCTCCTGCATCCATTTTCCACATCCTATAAAGCTATACAGTGAGGTGTGCCGTACATTAACCTACCCGCATGCTAGGTCACTTCAAAAACAAATTGTGCGATTAGTCTATTACATTACACACATGTAGTTACAGTAAGTATCCATGGCAGACAATAAATAAATCATACATGTGTATGATCATACACTTAAATAAATTAACACAATCACCTGTTTCTTATCCATCAATATGCTAAATATTGTGCAAACTTAATAGCCAATTATTTCTTTACAAACCAGTTAGCTGAATTGATACCCCAAGTGATTTGTATGCTTTTAAGTCTGCTCTAGCCATGCATTTATTAACTTTGTTGACAGCGTCTTAATTACAGCTGCACTCAACAATCAATGGAACAAAAAATATGATAAGGGAACAATGACATAGCTATAGGCAGAGATACAAAATTAATAGATCTAGTTGAACAGAAATTTGGCTTCATTAAAGCAGATAACAGTGCAGATTGATGAGTATTTTCAAGATAAGTTTGTTATTTTGAACAGGTGGTGTTACACAGAGCAGTCCAATGTATATGGACCTGTGACAAGCAGAAATCAATACAACAGGTTAAATGTATTCTTTGGACAATAAAGTACACTAACGTGTTCAAGGAAGTATTCAACTACGCACATCTCCTTACATTTAACTATCAACTGCTTGCAATTAAATGTAAAAAGTTCCACTTTAATTAGCCCATACATACACAGATTCCATCTGGATGCATGCCCCAGGGCTCTGAGACAGTACTTTGGGTGGCCATTTTTACTTTAAAAATTAAGCAGCTACTAACAGTTGTGATTAATCTTTTGCTACAAGAATTGACCACCAAAACTGGGGGACCATGGCCTTGTGATTCCCTGCCCTATATACCTGTGCAAAACATGATAAAAAGACACTGTAAAAACATGTGTAAAATACTGGTCTACTACACCTATAAAGTAATAGACTACCCACATTGACAAATAAAACTGTGAAGCTCTGCTTTACCTATATCTCAGTCATGAATCAATAATTTCACAAACTCATAGGCCATATACACAGCAGCATTACAGTACTATGGCTATACTGCACATGAGTTGTTATTTGCTTAGGCAGTTGCATGAGATACATAATTATTATTAATTTTTGTATAGAAAACCAGGTATATGTAAAATGTGAGATTACCTGAGCTGGTTCTGCAATAGAGTGCTCCAGCTGATACAACTTCATAGCATATGAATGGCATGGATTTCAAAATTCAATACTATTAGACTCTCCAGCAACTGCATCTTAAGATTTAAATGTCCATAAAATGCACACTTTCCAAGCAATCTATACAGCTGTTCAATTTACACAATCCAAAAGCAGATGGTAATTGTAAACTGAACTACATAGTATTTTTTATAGGATACTGAATGTTCTATTAGAGTAGTAGCATGCAATGACCTTTAAACTTTAAGTCAAGAATTTGACCACTTCTTAGAAACCTCAGATGTTCTTCTGGATCTTCCTGTGATTTAAAGCTCCTAGGAAGACAGTTTGTAACAGTAGGTAGGAGGCAACCCACCAAGATCATTGCACTGAAAATTTCATCTCTGCCAGCCAGATGGTTAGAAAAGTCGCAGCTCTTTCAAACTTGGTGTGTAGAATACTTATACATCCAACTTCATTACCATCTTATGTGATAGGATTGGCTTCTCTTCTCTTGGCTAGTAGAGCACCTCGAACAAAAAAAATTCTCGACCCATCCGCAGAAAATCAGCCTCCTTGGAAAATACAGGCGAAGTTTTACTCACTTCTATACATGGTTTGGTAGGCCAACAACACTTGATATCACACTCAGAATCTGAGAGCTCTGGACGTCTTCTTTGGAGCGCACGGAATAAAGATCAATCACGTGAGATATTAAAATCCTCGTGTTGCTCCAACAAGGGAACCGAGGGCGAGGCGAAGGGAACTCAGTTCCAAACCAAGGGTAGTATTAGTGATGGGGCTCTAAGGGTAACATACTACGATAGTCGGGGATTTGTTTCTTGCAACTTCATTTTTCACGTTGCGGACCGTATTTACTTCTTCTTTTCGCACACTTTGCAAAATCCGCCATAAAACGCGAATGCGTGCTCCAATCGGGCTGAAATTTGGTGCTCTTAAAGGGCTCATTAAGGCGAATCTCAGTACCACGTTTGATAGGAATCCGATGAACAGTCACGGAGTTATGACCAATTATTTGCGTAAAATAAGGTCGAAGGTCTGTCACGCCCACAGGGTAAACCGCTTGAAGGAATGAGCCGAAAATTGCTATGTAGATGGAGTAACTATCATAGGAGTGCCTTTTTGTGGTTTGAAAGAAATCCAGTTAAAGGCCATCGAGATATGACACAAAACCCAACCTGTGTCACAATTACGCGATCGATTTTTATGAATAAAAAAAACTATTAGTTTTCACGCCTACCAGGCAAACCGCTTAGAGCAGTGAGCTGAAAATCGGTGTGTAGCTGGAATACTTATCATAGAAATTCCTTGCAGTAGTACAGAGTAATCGGATTACAAACCACTGAGTTATGATTCCAAAGCCAACTACGTGTAGCATATGCGAGATCGAAATACTCTAATAGAACAGTCACCCTAATAGAGCATTCAGCTACGTATATAACTTACTCCATTACAGAATTATATGACATTGCAAGTTATTCTGTAGGGAGTTCAGCTACAAACAGTTAATCTTATAGACAATTCAGCTACAAGCAAGTCACCCTGTAGAGAGTTCAGCTACAAATATGTTGCTGTAGAGATTCAGAACATTATAAGTCACACTGAAGAGAATTCAGCTATAAACAAGTCACCTTGTAGAGACAACATGTCACTCTGTAGATAATTCAGCTACAAACAAGTCACTACATAAAATGGTTCAGCTACAAAATAGCTACCCAGTAGAGAGTTCATCTAGATCAGCTACAAACAAGTTACTTTATGCAATATGTTCAGCTACAAGTAAGTCACTCCGTAGAAACTTCAGCTACAAACAAGTTACTCTATAGTACAAACAAGTCACCGTGTAGTTGGAGAGTTCAGCAACCAATCAAAAAAACCACTCTGTAAAGAGTTCAGCTATACAAACATGTTATAACTATATAGAGAAAGTTATAACTCTATAGAGAGATCAGCTAGAAACAATTAGTCATCCAGTAGAGAGATCAGCTACAAGACATCACCTTATAGAGAGTTTAGTTACAAAGGAACCACCATGTAGAGAATTCAGCTGTAAACATATCACCCTGTAGAGAGTTCAGCTAGAAAAAGTCATCCTGTAGAGAGATCAGCTAGAAGGATCACCTTGTAGAGAGTTCAACTACAAACAAATCACCCTGCAGATATTTCAGCTACAAACAAGTCATGCACCCTATAGAGAGATCAGCTAGAAGAAGTTACCTTGTACAGAGCTCAGCTACAAAGAAACCATCATATAAAGAGTTCAGCTGCAAACAAATCACCCTGTAGAAAGTTCAGCTATGAACAGATCACCCTGTAGAGAGATCAGCTAGAAGAAACCACCTTGTAGATAGTTCAGTTGCAAACAAATCATCTGTAGATAGTTCAGCCAGAAACAAGTTCACCCTGTAGAGAGATCAGCTAGAAACAAGTCACCCCATAGAGAGTTCAGCTAGAAACAATTCACCCTATAGAGAGAGCAGCTAGAAGATGTTACCTTGTAGATAGTTCAGCTACAAACAAACCACCCTGTAGAAAGATCAGCTAGAAGAAGTCACCCTGTAGAGAGTTCAGCTACAAAGAAACCACCACGTAGAGAATTCAGCAACAAGCAAACCACCATGTAGAGAGTTCAGCTAGAAGAAGTTACCTTTTTAGAGAGTTCAGCTACCAAGAAATCATTCTGTAAAAGGCTAAGCCAATGGCGGATCCAGGATGGGGCATTTGGGGCAAATGCCCCCCCCCCCCCCCCTCACCTCACCTTGTGGAGTAGCCATAGCTAGGCTACTTCTTTTTGGTTAAAATAGCTACTAAATTTACATCAGGCCTTATAACTCATGAAAATATGCACATTTTAATAGCATTTATTATTACAAATTCACCTAAAACCAAAGCAAATCAGTCTAATTATAAAATTGTCACCTAGTACCTTCGTGCGTACTATAAGCGCCTCTAAAATAATTATCGTGTTGCAAGACATTAATAGACTTCACAACCATCTGCAAAGGCAAAATGGCTAAATCAGTAGTGAGACACTACAAAAAGGTGATCATTGGCTGTTTCAAAAATACAGCAACTAATAAGAGAATCCAACCACTTACATGCAACTTAGCCTGTTTGTGCCCCTCCCCTTGCCAGCTGCTGGATCCGCCCCTGTAAGCTACAAACAAATCACCTATATATACAGAATTCAGCTACAAACAAATCACCCTGTAAAGAGATCAGCTAGAAGAAGTTATCTTGTAGATAGTTCAGCTACAAACAAATCACCCTGTAGAGGGATCAGCTAGAAGAAGTTACCTTGTAGAGAGTTCAGCTTCAAAGAAACCATCGTGTAGAGAGTTCAGCTGCAAACAAATCACCTGTAGAGAGTTCAGCTACAAGCAGATCTCCCTGTAGAGAGATCAGCTAGAAGAAGTTTCCTTGTAGAGAGTTCAGCTAGAAACAAATTACCTTGTAGAAAGATCAGCTAGAAGAAGTTTCTTTGTAGAGAGTTCAGCTAAAAACAAACCACCATGTAGAGAGTTCAGCTAGAAGAAGTTACCTTGTAGAGAGTTCAGCTACAAAGAAACCATTCTGTATAGAGCTCAGATGCAAATAAATTACCTGTACAGCATTCAGCTACAAACAAATCACCCTGTAGAGAGATCAGCTAGAAAATGTTACCTTGTAGATAGTTCAGCTACAAACAAATCACCCTGTAGAAACATCAGCTAGAAGAAGTCACCTTGTAGAGAGTTCAGCTACAAAAAAACCACCATTTATAGAGAGTTCAGCTACAAAGAAACCATTCTGTAAAGAGCTCAGCTGCAAACAAATCAACTGTACAAAATTCAGCTACGAACAAATCACCCTATAGAGAGATCAGCTAGAAGAAATTACCATGTATAGAGTTCAGCTACAAAGAAACCACCATGTAGAGAGTTCAGCTGCAAAGCAATCACCCTGTAGAAAATTCAGCCACAAACAAATCGCCCTGTAGAAAGGTCAGTTAGAAGAAGTTACCTTGTAGATAGTTCAGCTACCAACAAATCACCCTGTAGAGAAATCAGCTAGAAGAAGTTACTTTGTAGAGAGTTCAGCTGCAAAGAAACCATCATGTAGAGAGTTCAGCTGCAAACAAATCACCTGTAGAGAGTTCAGCTACGACAAATCTCCCTGTAGAGAGATTAGCTAGAAGAAGTCACCTTGTAGAGAGATTAGCTAGAAGAAGTCACCTTGTGGAGAGTTCGGTTACAAAGAAACCACCATGTAGAGAGTTCAGCTATAAACTAGTGACCTTGTAGAGACATCAGCTAGAAGACGTTACCTTGTCTGTAAAGAACTCAGCTGCAAACAAATCAACTGTAGAGAATTCAGCTACAAACAAATCACCCTTTAGAAAGATCAGCTAGAAGATGTTACTTTGTAGAGAGTTCAGTTACAAAGAAACCACCATGTAGAGAATTCAGCTACAAACAAATCACCCTGTAGAGAGATCAGCTAGAAGAAATCACCTTGTAGAGAGTTCAGCTACAAAGAAACCACCATGTAGAGAGTTCAGCTGCAAAGAAATCACCCTGTAGAAAATTCTGCCGCAAACAAATTGTCCTGTAGAAAGATCAGTTAGAAGGAGTTACCTTGTAGAGAGTTCAGCTACAAAGAAACCATCATGTAGAGAGTTCAGCTGCAAACAAATAACCTGCAGAGAGTTCAGCTACAAACAAATCACCCTGTTGAAAGATCAGCTAAAAGAAGTTACCTTGTAGAGAGTTCAGTTACAAAGAAACCACCATGTAGAGAATTCAGCTACAAACTAGTGACCCTGTAGAGACATCAGCTAGAAGAAGTTACCTTGTATAGAGTTCAGCTGCAAAGAAACCATTCTGTAAAGAGCTCAGCTGCAAACAAATCACCTGTACAGAATTCAGCTACAAACAAATCACCTTGTAGAGAGATCAGCTAGAAGAAGTTACCTTGTAGATAGTTCAGCTACAAACAATTCACCCTCGCAGGTAGAAGAAGTCTACTTCTAGAGTGTTCAGTTACAAAGAAACCACCATGGAGAGTTCTGTAATACATATATGTATTATATATATAATTTGTACATTTACTGATAAAATCAGAAATATTTAAAGTACATCTGCTTCATCTTTTCTTCTTCCTGTGGTAAAGAAAAAAGATAGGTTTAAAAAGTCCCAAAGCCGGCCATAGGGGTATACAAATACAAAAAGAAGTGAAATCTAATTCAAAACAGCCAAGCTGTAAAAAAAGAGTGCGGCCCTCGAAAAGGCTATAGTGAAAAAAGATGTGAAATCCAAGGTGGCGGCCAAGAAATGGCTGTGATGGTAGGTTAATGGTAAAAATTTTAATAACGACAATTCAGGTGAATTTTGTGCCAAGACCAAGCAGCACCAAATTCATCTGATTTGTCGTTATTAAAATTTTTACCATTAACCTACCATCACAGCCATTTCTTGGCCGCCACCTTCACCATAGCCTTTTCGAGGGCCGCACTCTTTTTTTACAGCTTGGCTGTTTTGGATTAGATACACTTACCACCAATCAGTATGTTCGTGTAGGGTATAAATATTACTTGATGTGGTCAACAAGTCAGAGTCTACAGCGGCTGGAAGCTTCATTATGATGATGGCATATATGTAGCCACACTGGCATGGCCTTAGGTCAGTTAAAGCTATTAGTTTTTCATACTTAAAATAGCATTGTGGTCAGTTTATTTATTACTTACCAGATAGCTGTATGTGTCAGACTATCTTATATTATTAGCATTTACAAACTGTTTAATAGCCGCATTGTTCCATGGATGATACAAAAATTACATACTTTAGAATAAATTATGGATTTTTCTACTGCAAATTTCATAGTAAAGTGGCAAAATGAGTTACACATGCTGCTGAATATGATAGGTTCATAGTGAACACCTAGTCAAAGTAGTGAGTGCTCTCTGGAGAATTTTCCTTGTGATTTTCATTCCCTATTTTATCACATGTTGCGTATAAGTTTGAGTCATATATGTGTAGAGTATACATTTTCACAATAACAGGGCTAGCATAAAGTTTATAGCTATATAGAGGGTAGAAAAGAGAGAGCTTTCGTCACTTCACAAGATTGAGATGAGCAGTCCGCAAATACTCTAATAGAACAGCCAACACAGGTACAACTAAGTTATACTACATGTATTGCAAGACAGTACCAGTTAGTGGTCATAGTGCTGTTAGTAAATGATTATATTATCTCATGGGCAGTTCCAGGAATTTTAGTGACTGCATGGTTTCCAATTCAATCTCTATTATACATACGGATACTGCAAGGGCCTAGCTACTTATAGTAGCAAGCTACATAGCAAGAGTAGATGCTGGTATTACAGTAATGACTACTGCATATAGCCTAAATCCTGCAGATTTGGTCATGTTAGATTAAATGTGGTAATACTTTAGCTTTTGTGGCATTGAGTTTTTTATGAATAATGAGAATGCTTTCAATGTTTTCAAACTCCATGGAAAGTGATCATAAGTCAATCACAAATCTAATTAGGAGAAACTGTAATTCTTTAGCAGGCATGCAGTGTGATGGAGCATGTAACTAAAGATTTATGACAGAGAGTTAAAATAGGGATTGTGGTTTACATTACCACCCCTTTTTGTTTCATGGCTTTTTTTTTCAGCAATCCCTATTCTCCCTCTTAAATTTTCAATTTTTTATTCATCTAGTTATTTTTATTATTTTGTTAACGAATAAACACAATACATCAAATGTATGAGAAAAACTCTGAATGTCACCGACGTTTCAGGTATCAATCAGATGTCTCCTAATAATGTGAGTTGAACTTAACAGTACACTCTTCTTCATCCTTAACACTATAGTTGTTAAGTCCCAGCAGCTCAAAGAGTTTGTAAGTGAAGTTGGAATGGGTCCCAATGCTCCTATAGAATGATGGGTACCACAGTTGCTGGTTGCTGCGACATCTTCTTAATTTCTCCTGAAACTTAAGTCCATCACCAGGAACAGCAGCATCTATAAGATAAATATGATTTCTACTGCTGACATAAACAATGTCAGGCCTATTGTGAGGAAGGTGGTGGTCTGTCTCAATTGTAAATTCCACACTGTAATTTGCTTCTGTTGCCACACACACTTGGCAGAGGCTTGTTATTATTATTATCACTAGGACAAAGTCAGGATTAAGAAGTCTACATACATAGAGTATAATACATTGCAACAGTGACATATATACTACCACTCTGTATAGGAAGATTAGTTGCATCATGGATAAGAAGTGAAACAAGGAATACCCATTTTTAGTTGAGCCCCAAAACCACTACTATTTGAAATCAGCCACCACTCAATGCTCAAAAAAATAATGTTTAATTTTTGAAACAGATTACAGCACCACTCAAGTGTGGCAACTATTAGGGCATTATGTTTAAGCAAGGAAATACAACAGCTAAATAGTAGTGAAACAAGAGAGGTTGTCTATACCTGCAGACACACTAATGGACATTGCCATACTTCAGTCTCTATATAACCATGACTGAATTAGGGATTAAAATTATGTATTTACAGGTATAGACAACCTATCTTGACTATATTTTAGCTATTCCTTGTTATGCTACTTTTTTCTTTGATCCCTAATCTACGTAACTTAAAATTTCAAATTTTTCTTTCTACTTGTTCGTTCACTTTTTCATGACATATTTATGATTATACCGAACCTGCACTTACCACATTAAAAGAAAGAATGTCACTAGGCATGACATAAAATTAATTTTACATC
The DNA here is from genome assembly GCF_963678975.1 of Dysidea avara. NCBI lineage: Eukaryota > Metazoa > Porifera > Demospongiae > Dictyoceratida > Dysideidae > Dysidea > Dysidea avara. The sequence goes on along the minus strand of NC_089275.1, from coordinate 42,461,268 downwards.
TGAACACATGCCCCAACGATCAATTATTGAAAAGTGAAGTGTTCATTACACTTCTTTTTCAGCTATGTTCCACCTGTTACGAGTTACAAATGAAAAACAGCACAAGAAGAGTCTTTGTAATCAATTCAGGTGCTATGGACAATAAGCAGCTACAGTAGTCAACATAGTCACAGGGAAGGCATACCAAGTTGACACGTTGCATTGGTGAAAATAACTGGGACACAAAGGGGGAAGTCCATGATAGATGTATTGTAGTACTGTACATACTCATTCTTGAGACAATGCCATAGTGTCCGAGGATTTAGAAACTAACACATATTTAGGAAGTGTTTGACTGATCAATTAGAGTATTTGAATGTTCCATTATTGTATTTTTGCAGTTTCAGTACCACCCAAGAAAACTAATTTCAGCAACCTCATTCTGGCAGTGGGGGTTGGCTAAGCCAAGGTTAGCCCTTCCTCATTTCCACCACTTATATGCTACAGTAACTGTGTACCTCACCCTGTTCCATTAGTTGCACCTACAGACTGCTGTGTACCACACCTGCATGACACTTTGGGATTATAGTAGTACACCACCTGTTGTTTTGATCTTTTTAAGGGTTTGATATGTGCTCACTGATCATGCTCTCTTTATATGTCTTCCACACACATGACTATAAGTATCCTTGTACTATTTACATATTCAGGAGCTGCTAAATTCCAGTACTAAATTATAAAATCTACTTATCTGAGTGTCACACAAACGGCCTCTAGGCAGGATTCGCTGTTTTTAAGTTAGCAAATGATCCCTTTGTTTAGCTACTGTCAAACATATCACACTGTATTGGCTGTCCACTTGCAATATGGCAGTTGTGACAATTAAAGACTTTTTTTAAGACTGGTTGAAAGTGTTGCTGATGTTAAGAAGTGGGATAATGCAATCAAACTGCTTCGACTCCAAGTCAGGATGACAGGACAAGCTCAGATAGCATTGAAGCAGCTGTGTGATAAGGAAACTGATTTCACCGCTTGCAAGAAGGATCTGCGGGAGAGGTTTAAACCAGAGAGCAGGAAGGAGCTTTACCTTGCCAAGTTTCAAACTCAAAGCTAATAAACTTTGCAAAGATGGACTGCTTTAGCTGAGGATTTGAGAATTCCTGCCAGCAAAGCCTTCCCAAAACTGCAAGTTGATGCACAGAAACAGCTGTAGCTTTAATACAATACTAGGGACAACTGGATAATGTGCAAGTAGTGTTTGGAGTGCAGCAGAAGTATCCCAAGACACTGGATGGAGCTGTTTCCGCCACCCTGGAGTTAGAGTCCTACCTGTACAAGCCATGCCCACCTAACAGCAATTACAATTTGGACACAAATATAGTTGCTAGAGTAAAGAAGTCTCAAGAGAGACAATGATGCAGGTGCTGTTGCAAATGATAGAGCTCCGTGATGAACTTGAGTCTGCATATTCCAGTTAAGTTAGATAACTATGCTGACAATTACGTACACTAAATACACTAAACTAACTGGAATGGGTTTTTTTGGAGAGAGGGAAGTCACTCCAAACACTACTTGCACATTATCCAATTGTCCCTAGTGTGGTATTAAGGCTATAGCTGTTTCTGTGTATCAACTTGCAGTTTTACGAAGGCTTAAAGCAGTCCATCTTTCCAAAAGTTCATTGGCTTTGAGTTAGAAACTTGGCAAGGCAAAGGTCCTTCCTGCTCTCTGGTTTAAACCTCTCCCACAGATCATTCTTGTAAACGGTGAAATCAGTTTCCCTATCAAACAGCTGCTTCAATGTTATCTGATCTTGTTCTGTCGTTCTGACTTGAAGTCAAAGCAGTTTGGTGGCATTATCCCTCTTGCAAACATCAGCAACACTCTAACCAGTCTTAAAAAAGTCTTTAAGTGTCACAACTGGATATAATGCCATATTGCAAGTAGACAGCCGATACAGTATGGTATGTTCGACAGTAGCTAAACAAAGGGATCATTTGCTAACTTAAAAATGGCGAATCCTGCCTAGATTCCATTTGTGTGACACGCAGATAAATAGATTTTAGTTCAGGAATTTAGCCCCTCCTGAATATGCAAATAGTACAAGGGTACTTATAGTCATGTGTGTGGAAGACATATAAAGAGAGCATGATCAGTGAACACAAAACAAACCCTTAAAAAGAGCAAAACAACAGGTGGTGTACTACTATAATCCCAAAGTGTCATACAAGTGTGGTACATGGCAGTCTGCATGTGCAACTAATGGAACATGGTGGGATATACGTACACATGTAGTTACTGTAGCATATAAGTCGTGGAAATGAGGAAGGGCTAACCTTGGCTTAGCCAATCCTCACTGCCAGAATGAGATTGCTGAAATTAGTTTTTTGGTGGTACCGAAACTGCAGAAATACAATAATGGAACATTCAATACTCTAATTGAACAGTCAAGCGCTTCCTAAAATTGTGCTAGTTTCTAAATCCTCACTAATAAGGACACTATGGCATTGTCTCAAGAAAGAGCTCCCATAATGACTAGGTGTGTTAGGATATTTGGCTGCTCTTAAGTACATAATCGTATGTAGGAATTTCAAAAAAGAGTTTCCATTACAGCTAAGTGACTGTTATATTAGAGTAGTTTACATTGCCCGACTGCTTTATTAGAGTATCTCGATCTTCTCATCAACATAAAGTAATAATAAAATAAAATAAATAAAATAAACATTGTTGGTCAGAACAATACTACAAGTGTTGCTATCATGTGAAAAACTATTACTAAGTTAAAATTTTCTAATGTTTTCTGCTTCATGATAGATTCCATATTCTACAAACCTGAACTTTTAATTTCTCAATTTTAGTAGTGTGTAAACTCCAAAGCGGTTTTCTGAACCCCTCTGTGTACACCCCTGATAATGTTTCTTGTTTAGTACCCTGTGATGGCATTGACTTTATGAATGAGCTCAATTTAATGTCATGTCATATCACATGGGATGGTAGTACTATGTATTAAGGATCATGGAGGTTTGCAATGGATAAAGGCCACGAGCTTAGTTTCATCCCTTCTTTTCACTAACTGTAGTACGTACAATACATCTATCATGGACTTCCCCCTTTGTGTCCCACCAATGCAACGTGTCAACTTGATATGCCTTCCCTGTGACTATGTTGACTACCATAGCTGCTTATTGTCCATAGCAACTAGATTGATTACAAAGACTCTTCTTGTGCTGTTCTTCATTTGTAAGTCATAACAGGTGGAACATAGCTAAAAAAGAAGCGTTATGAACACTTCACTTTTCAGTAATTGATTGTTGGGGCATGTGTTCAGATGTAAAATTAATTTTATGTCATGCCTAGTGACATTCTTTCTTTTAATGTGGTAAGTGCAGGTTTAGTATAGTCATAAATATGTCATGAAAAAGTGAACAAACAAGTAGAAAGAAAAATTAGAAATTTTAAGTTAGATTAGTGATCAAAGAAAAAGTAACAAAACAACTAAAGCAAGGAAAAGCTAAAGTTTAGTCAAGATAGGTCATCAATACATTTAATCCCTAATTCAGTCATGTTATATAAAGACTGAAGTATAGCGATTAAATTTCCATTAGTGTATCTACAAATATAGACAACCTCTCTTGTTTCACTACTATTTAGCTGCTGTATTTCCTTGCTTACCTTTAATAGTTGCTACACTTGAGTGCTGCTGAAATCTGTTTCAAAAATTAAACATTATTTTTGAACATTGAGTATAGTGGCCGATTTCAAATAGCAGTGATTTTTGGGGCTAAATTTAACCAAGTAAAAATGAGCATTCCTTGTTTCACTTTTTTAATCCCTAATGCAGCTAATTTTTCCTTCTGCTTGTATACAGAGTGATAGTATATATTTCACTGTTACACTATATTTACGTAGGTTCCCTAATCCTAACTTTGTCCTAGTGATAATAATAACAAGCCTCTGCCATGTGTGTGTGTTGCAACAGAAGCAAATTACAGTGTGGACTTTACAATTGAGCCACCTTCCTCACAACAAGCCTGACATTGTTTATGTCAGCAGTAGAAATCATATTTATCTTATAGATGTTGCTGTTCCTGGTGATGGATGTATGGCTTCTAAATTTCAGGAGAGGATGCAGAAGTACGCAGACTTGAAATTTGAAATTAAGAAGATGTGGTAGCAACCAGCAACTGTGGCACCCATCATTCTAGGAGCATTGAACTTCACTTATATATGAACTCTTTGAAGCTGCTGAGACTTAACAACTATAGTGTTAAGGATGGAGAAGAGTGTACTGTTAAGCTCAACCCACATTCTTAGGAGACATCTGACTGATACTGAAACATCGGTGACATTCAGAGTTTTTCTCATACATTTGATGTATTGTGTTTATTCGTTAACAAAATAATAAAAATAACTAGATGAATAAAAAATTAAAACTTAAGAGGGAGAATAGGGATTGCTGAAAAAATGCCATGAAACAAAAAGGGGTGGTAATGTAAACCACAAATCCCTATTTTAACTCTCTGTCATAAATCTTTAGTTACATGCTCCATCACACTGCATGCCTGCTAAAGATCTACAGTTTCTCCTAATTAGATTTGTGATTGACTTATGATCACTTTCCATGAAACATTGAAAGCATTCTCATTATTCATAAAAACTCAATGCCACAAAAGCTGAAGCCTTACCACATTTAGTCTCACATGACCAAATCTGTAGGATTTAGGCTATATGCAGTGACCAGTACTGTAATACCAGCATCTACTCTAATGCTATGTAGCTATAGGCCTCGCAGTATACGTGCTATGTATAATAGAGTCTGAATTGGAAACCATGCAGTCACCAAAATTCCTGGAGCTGCCCATGAGATAATATAATCATTTACTAACAGCATTGACTGATAAATAAAACGGATACTAACTGGCATTGTCTTACAATGCATGTATAGTCTGACTTAATTGTGACTGCAGTGGCTGTTCTATTAGAGTATTTGACTGCTGATCTCAATCTTGTGAAGTGAAAAAGTTCTCCCTCTTCTACCCTCAGGGGCGGATCCAGGGGGGGGGCTTTGGGGGCTGAAGCCCCCCCCTTCATATTTAGGCTTTACTTGATCAATATGCTGAGTATTATAATGAAATTTTGTCTTAGCATAATTATATGATCACTAATAATACAAATATTCATAAAACCACCTTATAAACATCTTTCCAAGGTATTATCAGTGGATTTATGCTAAAGTTTATGTAACAAGGACCCGGATCAGCATTGGAGGTGTACAAGATCGAGATACAACATTCACTGGAAACATGTAGTTGGTTCTGTTATGGAATTTTTCCAAATCTGCCTGCACCTATACATACAATGAAGTGCATTGGTCTGTTTAAAGGGCTTCATTCATCTACTTGTGTAGTTAATATATATGGCAATACTTAATTCAGGTACACAATTTCCCTGATTGAAAATGCTCTCAGATTCAATCTTATATTGTTCAAATTCTAAAATTTTCCACTTTCAACATTCTTATTCTAACATGCACCTATTCAGTGTTGTGCAATTGTGAGAGGGGTGCATCATGTACTTGGTTGTCTGTACCTACCAAACTTTTCCATTAGCAAAATGCTTAGATAGCCATACCTACAATCTAAAGGCAGTATATAAAATATCTACAGGCAGAAAATATTATGAATTTTATGTGGAAATGTCTCCAAATTGCAGTATTTTAGCATCTATTTTTCAAAATTTTCCTGGGGGGCATGCCCCCAGACTCCCCTAGTTCCAGCATGCTTCACATGCTGGGAAGTGTGCTTCACACATCTCTACCCAAGAGATTAGTACCTTGAGTTAGCCCCCCCCTTTTATAAATCCTAGATCTGCCCCTGACCCTCTATAGCTATAAACTTTATGCTAGCCCTATATTATTGTGAAAATGTATACTCTACACATATATGACTCAAAATTATACGTAACATGATAAAATAGGGAATGAAAATCATAAGGAAGATTCACCAAAGAGTACTCACTACTTTGACTAGGTATTCACTATGAACCTATCATATTTAGCAGCATGTGTCAGTGTAACTCATTTTGCCACTTTACTATGAAATTTGCAGTAGAAAAATCCATAATTTATTCTAAAGTATGTAATTTTTGTACCATCCATGGAACAATGCGGCTATTAAACAGTTTGTAAATACTAAGAATATAAGATAGTCTGACACATACGGCTATCTGGTAAGTATTAAATAAACTGACCACAATGCTATTTTGAGTATGAAAAACTAATAGCTTTAAGTGACCTAAGACCATGCCATTGTGTCTACATATATGTCATCATCATAATGAAGCTTCCAGCCGCTGCAGACTCTGACTTGTTGACCACATCAAATAATATTTATACCCTACACAAACATTAATGATTGGTGCATGGTAAGTGTATATGGCTAGCAGAATAATTATTGAATATTTTCAGTCAAAAGTACAATTTGATCAGTGAGTACATGATGATGACATGTATACAGCAGTTACATATTCTACATGGTGAAGAGTCCACCCATGCAGCATGATCGGACACCACCCCATGTATGAGAGTATAACTACTTCTAGTACTACTTTTGGTGGGACAGTACTGAGGAAATTATGCAACCAGGACGGCGTGCGCAAACAAAGAGCGCGCCGCCAGAATAAAGGATTTACGAAATAAGTGAAAGCGCACTGAAATTAAAAGAAGCCACATTATAGGAGAGAGAGATCTAGACATGGCAGCTCAAGTTCAAGATGAGGTAGACAGTACTAGTGTACAAGTGGACGACGCGTTCCAAGTCATAATAATAGGCGACTGTGGTGTCGGTAAAACCAGTATCCTGCTGCGCTTCATTAAAGATGTCTTCTACAGCGACCCGGTGGCTGAGTTTGGCTACATCAGCGACTTCGTAAAAGAAGTGGACGTAAATGGCAAACTAGTCAAGCTACACATCTGGGATACAGCGGGATTGGTGAGTAAACATGTTGGCAGTCTTTTCTGCTGTGAATTCCCGTAATGTTTTTTTTTTTGCAATGAAACTTTGCAGTTGTAAGAAGACCTCATTGCACTGCGTGCTGTTTGTTGGTTGTAATTGTATAAAACAACTGTGTTAAGCAACTAGTGTAGTGTAGGAGTCCACAGCTTGGCATGAGTAAGCAACTATCTCAGGAATATGGAGATGGGCTTGGTCCCTGGAAAACTCACAAGTGATTATTGTTTTAGGGGCTCTGTAACTCCACTATGGAGAGCCTGCTAGTCATTTTCGAAAGCTGTGTTGTCAATTACATGTGTAAAATGAGGAAAGGGACACCTCATGCATACTTTGACATTATTCGGAATATGTTTAGAAACATAACCATGTGGCACTTAGCCTATTGCTGCTTACTGGCTATCGTATAGCTGAAAAGTTTGGCGAATTTGGTGACTGAACAATGTTTCGCCAAACTAAAATCCGCTGATTTTTTATTTATTTTTTAATTGTTTGTCCAATACAAATCTGTACCAAAAGCCTATCACAGCAAATTCGCCAAAGTTTCCTCCTGCCAATCTTTCCGGCTATATGAAAATAGAAAACATTTAATTTATAGTGTAGTCTCAAGTAGAATAGTGTCATGTAGGTTTTTCTTGGGGGGGAACAAGCAACTGATTGTGGGTTGTAAAAATGAGCAATTTACACAAGCACTTGGCTTGTTCCCTTATTTTTCCAAAATCAATGTGATAGCTTAAAGGGGCAGTATTCCAAGCCATACAAGTGCTAAAACCATACAAGTGTGACAAGCATTTGGCATTGTTTTACATAATTACTGAGCAATTGTGGTTGGGAAATGAACAGGAGAGAGAGATGTCTTATTTGTTAAGACAATATCCAACATAATTACAGGGGTCTAGACTCAGGGGTACCATGCACTGGGTGGACAGTACAGGAGCCCTGGCAAGACTTACACTCAGAGGAGGTTGGACGCGCTCTAAGCGCCATGTAAATATATTGCCCTTAATTGCATTCTTTTCTTTGGTATTTCACATGACCCTTAATAGTCATAATACAAATTTGAAAAACGGTGGGGTTGACTGGGGTTGATTAGATATTCGGATGGTGCTTCACATAAGCTTCAAGGTGATGTACTTTGTTTTGTACCATTACCATCGCTTTGTTATCCCATTAGAACATCACTACAAGTTTGCCATTTTGTGATAAAATGCAGTAAGTTATTATCATGAACATATTTTATGGGATGTGAAATTAGCACTTCTATGGCTTGGCATACTGTCCCTTTAAATTTTATAGTGCCCTACTGCCCTAAATGTAAAATTAAAATTAGAGGTGCCTTGATATGGAAATTTTCCAATATACCGATAACTGATATATTGGCTGCAAAAATTATTCTGATGCCAATTATAAGGTTTGTATGGACACTACAAAAAACGTTTTTAAAAAATGTGGCAAAAAGCTTAAAAGGTGGTCTATGTAAAGAAATTGTGAAAAAGGTAGTGATAAAAAGAAAAAAAAAGAGTGTGACCAACTCAGGATTTGAACCCTGGCCATCATGAAGACCTTTGCTACTTGAGTCGCATGCTTCAACCATTGTGCTCCCAAGATAATACTACAGACAGTTCTAGTACTTATGTGTAATATCTGTTAAAATGTCAACTTTTCACCGATACCGATATCAATATCGGTGTACTGTACCTCTAATTAAACCCTTGCAGTAAAAACCTGCTACACATTAGATGAGTTCCATTGTATTGTGTTCATCCAAGTGTCCATTTGCTCATGTGCATATTGTTTACACTTATCAAAGTGCAATAGAGACAATTGGGAATCAAGGGAAACATTTAGGGAAGAAAATTTTTCCTGCATCATCAGATTCATCATGGTACAATACACATAATCTAGTCTGCAAAATTATTCCCTTCCCACATAAGGTTTTGTCTGTGTAAGGTTCCTGTACAGGTATTATGATGATGATGTAATAGTGTCATTAATGGAGGGATTAATGTGGGGGAAATCAGTAATGAAACCAGCAAAAATGCTCTCATCATTGGACCTTATCCGCATTGATGTCATAATTGACAAAATGGTCATGTTAGTGTGGGGACTTCGTCATGTTTTTATTTGTAGTAACTAAAAATAATGAACTTTGTTTCTGGCTTTCACAACATGGGACTATTGGATAATAGGCTAGTTAGTGTGATGTGGCAATGCAAAATAATCCCATCAGGTGAAACCAGACCTAAGTTTTGATATGGATATAAAACGGTGTCTTGTAAGTTATGCCTCACCTTGCTCCTTGTTGCTGTATATTAACATTATCATAGCAAAACCAATACAACCTGTACAAAGTCCCAACACTATCGCCGCGATTTTTACGTTGTGACGTCATTGCGGATAAGGTCCATAGGTCATAGATTACCCTAATTGAGGCATAATGTAATTTGGTTAAAGCCAATCTGATTTTTCCAAATTTGCTTAAATATCTACTATGCATCTTTTTCATGCAATGTATGTGGGAGAGCAAAAATGCCTCTTTGAATTGTGACTTGTACTGTAGTCAGTTGTGTGTGCGGGACCTTTCTTTCCATGCTTTAGTGTTATACGTACACTGTTCAGGAACGATATGGTGCATGTGATATCTAGATCAGATCCCTATGGTGAAATCTGTCTACTCAGGTCAAAAGGTCACTTTTTGTACAAAAACGTATGTTTTGTGCAAACTTTCAATCTCATCTGTGCCATCTAACATCCATGCTGTCATGACTGCATAGACATAGAGTATTTATACACACATGGACAGCTGTTTCTTAAATATTTGATGTAGGAAGCTGTAACATTTGGTCTAGCGCAATATTCAATTTGTGTATAATTATACAATGTGTTGGGTGTGCAGTGAAATTATATACCAGAAAATGTGGTCTCTGTTATGAAGTGGTTAATGAGTTTATGAAAATTATATATTTTATCTGTTTTGGGATTTACTTGTGCATGTGCTAATAAGGTGGTGGGTGAAGGGTTGTTCGTGGTAGTCAACAGAGTCACAAAGATTAGGAAATCCTCAATGAGAGATAACAGTCTCTGGGGCAGTACATAATCTCCTTATTAGTTCCTACCATGGAGATCACAGTGTATCAACCCCACTTCAGAACACTGTAGTAATTGTAAGCTTCGTATTTGTGACCCAGTCTGAGAAAACCGGTCTTATCGCCCATGTCAGCAGATTCGATTTTTCACCCAGGACACAAAGCTAACTATCTAATTCCACAATCAAAATCAGCTAGACTAAGAGTGGTCTAGTTTTGCTGGCTACTTTTCCCAAGCCCAGTGGCGATCGGTACGTGCAGTGTGGGGCCTTAATGGAGCTCTGGTCAGCCTGAGGATGACTGTATGTGGCTGTACAGATCTCTAGTGTTGAATAAGTACCTCTGCTGTGAACACCATCTTGCCTGCCTTCCAGCCCCCCCACCCATTTTGCAGTTCGCCTGATACAGTCAACCTCAGTCTAAAATGGTAGGAAACTTAGTTGTTGGCTACTTGCACAGAGGATGCTGTGGAAGATAAGGAATTGGTGTAAAACGTGTGAAAATTTGGTACACGTAGTTTCAACCATTGGTGAGCTACAACACACTAAATACTTAAAACCGGCGTTTCTCAATACTTTTAAATAGGCGATAAGCCCGGTTTTCCCAGACTGGGTCACATATGTGAGTTGTGAGTGACTATTCCAGTTAGAAATTTCTCATTAATGGAAAAGGGATACTAGTAAAAATCACCTCCTTTTTGTAGTAATGGGTCAACCTCTATTTTAATCTGGTCTGGTATGAAGTGGGACTGCAACATTTGTTCAATAATTCGGATATTGGTTTACTATTATAGTAAATTAGTGATTACAGTGAAACTGGCTTTGTAAAATTGATTATAAGACTACCACCATTAATTTTGCATATATTTCAGAGAAAGTGGCCATGTGACAATATGTAGCTGAATTGTATAGCACTGTTACAGTAATCAAAGTTACCAAGTAGTTCAGTATTCATTAAGACATCCAAATATCTGGATACTAAATTTGACATTTATTGTAGTCCTTGTATGAAGTCCCATGTTATTTTTGTTCTTACATGAAGCAATGCACCTGTTATTAAACGATTTGTCCCACTTAGGCAATTATTGTGTGTGTGCATACAGAGCACTTATACCAGCATTGTTTGCTGTCTTAACATAATTTGGTCTGGTCATTTAGGAGAGGCACACATCAATTACAGACAGATACTATTCCAAGGCTGATGCTGTTATAATGGTGTATGATTGCTGTGACCAGAAATCTTACAGCAGCATTGATAAGTGGTACAGCGAGGTACACCGTTACCTTGCTGACAAACTTGATGACAACATGCCGGTGATCATGGTTGCAAACAAGAGAGACAAATTAAAGGAGGCAATGAAAGAAGCAACTACCAGTTACATAGACTTCAAGATTGCAGAGAAGAAGGCAACAACTTCAGGTTACTCATGTATTGAAACAAGTGCCAAATCTGGTGAGAATATCCAGAAGCTGTTTAAAATGGTAGCAGAGGCATTATCAGACAAAGATTGTCCCAAAGTACCTGATACTGTTGTCTTAGGTAATTATGACAGTAAAAAATCTTGCAGTTGCTGAAATATTATCATTGCTTTAAAAAAAATTTTATGTGAGCGCTATATTCCATTATTTGGAATTCTTATTTGTAATTAATTTCTTGTTTGCATCAATATTTTTCATAATTACATTTGAAATACAATTGGTACTAATAAATTATAAGCGAAATAACTGTAAATACAATGAAATACTATTGGGAAGCAGTCATAGGGTATAATTGATTAGGCCATGGTCTACCAGTCCAGTAGTGTACTGCTGCTACTCCAATTAGTGCCATTCCTGCACTTGTAACAATCGTCATGGCAACAGGTCTAAGCAGCTGCCACCTGGTTGTCACAGTAACTGTCTCATCTTTACCTTGTTTGGACAGCTAAAAAAATATAATTAATTATAATAATAATTCATGGCTGGTATCAACACATTACACACATTTGTTTACATAGCAAATACCTGGAAATGAAGCTTTCAAGGAAATGCCTTGTATGTTAATGCAATAGTTATTGATGTATGCATGTGTGTGTTACTGTCAGTGTTGGAACAGTTACTTTTAAAAGTAACTCATTACATATTACTTGCAACAGGACTATTTAGTTACAGTTACATATTTAAAGTAACTATAACAATATTACATATTATATTACTTTGTGTCCACAGCCTTAAGCTGTCACGTGTGAAACTACCACCTTATCACGTGACATGATTGCATTGTTGGGCAATGTGCAAATCTTGGCACTGGACACTATCACCCCGTTCACACTACCTTCTAACCCGGGTAGAGCATGGCATGGCTCAAAACAAATTGCAATATGAATTAATCGAGTCTTGCTGAACTGGGTCCAGCACGGCATGATAAGGAGAGGTGAGCTGGCATGGGTTGGCCTGGGATAGGATACGGTGTGAACGCATTCTGAGCTGACCAACTCAGGTTAACAATACAACTTACTTCTGTTGGCCACACAGCAAGTATATTCTATGCTCTAAAACTGCTCTTCAAAATGGCTACAATAGTGTGAACAGGGTGTATGGCATTGTCTCAAGGAAAAGGTGCCATAATGAATATAGCTACCTCTGTAATGAGGCCAAACAAAGCTGGTTTGATGACTATTGGATAGCAATAGACAAATTTCATAATAACAAAAAAATCAACCGTTGCCCCTAGTAACCTGAATTTAACATTATTTGTAGGTGTCAATGTTTTAAGTCACCTCTCCAAGTTTTAAAAGGATAGCATATATAAGTCATGAGATATGACATTTTGAAGTTGCAATTTTCCCATACATTGTCAATGAGAGGGGAAACAGTTGCCCCTTCTCGGTAATCACACAAATCATGGGATTTAAAGGATGCCATATCTTATGACCTATATACACTATCCATTTAAAACTTGGAGAGATTATTGTTAACATTCACAACTACAAATTATGTAAAATTGAGATGTATGTGCTTTTGAATTTTCGGTTTTTGCATATGTTGAAATACCTCATTTTTGTGATTGCCCAGAAGGGGCAACTGTAGCCCCCTTACATAGATATGTGTGGGAAAATCACAAATTTCAAAATGTCATATCTTATGACATATATACGCTATCATTTCAAAATTTAGAGAAGTTACTTTAGACATTATCACCTAAAAATAATGGGAAATTCAGGTTGCTAGGGGCAACAGTTATTATTATATGCTATAAAGCCTTATTATGGAATTTGTCCATTACATCATGCAAAATAAGCACCTATCCATAAATTCAAGCAAAAAGGTAAATATGTTTAAAACTGACCATGAATTCATGGAAAATACATTATCCACAAAAAATGCAGTGGAGGGTTCTACAGTGTAAACAACCACAAAACAAGAAGTTGTGGTATAGAAATTTAAGCAATGTAACAAGCGGCCTTCTGTAGTGGAACTAATGTTGAGGCACAAGACAAATCTAACTTTGTTGCTGTTTCTAATGTATTGCAATGGGCAATAGTACACTAGTGATTTGAGAATGCCCCCTACCTGCAGTACCTCCGTGTTTTCTCACAAAGGATGTAACTTTCTTGTGCTATGTGCTGCTCTACTATAATGACAACAGTGTCATTGGGGGTACGTATGGTAACAGTGACCATAAAAGTACAAACCATAAACCACTTGTACATTTAAGCTACTGTACCCAACATGAGGTTGTACTAAGAGTTACTAATAAGAGAGGCAATGTATAGTCCTGTTGATTCAACTTGATTGCATGGAAGTTGAACAGTTACCGTTCTGTAAAACTTGTTTCCTCACTGAAATTAATTTAGCCACACTGTGATGAACGTTCCAGAAGTTTGAAGGCTTCTTACCCAAGAAATCACATAAGACTGAATGAAGATATACAATGGACAGTATTCTGTACATGGTTGGTTTGTTAGTTGACATGGCAACACAGTTGAAATTTCATGCGATATTCCACCCAGTTATTAGTTCCTCAGACACGTCAAAGATATCATCCATGCTCTTTACAACAATGCTGCTCTTGCCGGGGAGTGTTTGAATGCATGCTCTAGTGTCTGGGATGATCTTTGGGATGCTGTAAATGCAAGAATTTGCTATTATATATGTATATGTGGTGTTTAACTTTCATGCAATCAGACTATACCACACTAGTTACTCTCCTCTCCCATAGAATGTGTAGCCACCTATGAAATGAGGACACTCAGGACAGGAACTACTGTCCACAGATAACCAGATTACACTACAAATACATGTACTTTGAGATTCTCATAAATTTTTCCATCACTATTATTTTTAACTCACTAAGGAAGTGTGTGCCTTGATGGCTTCTACATGTTGCTGTAACTTAGCAATGCTCTCCGTGGCAACTAGAATCTCTTGATGTATGTCCGACTGGTCCTAGAGAATAAACACAAGTAATAATTCTCATGCACTCAAAGTTTGGAAAACTTTTGATGCAAACAGAGAGATTCGAGACAAAAATCTTTAACAGCAACATTTTAATAGAACACTTCCAGGTACGTATATGTGTGTACACTCACATGTACACTAAGGTTGTTTATTTTGTTTCGGTCTTCCACTAGTAAGACACTGTAAGACCGAAACAAACACACACAGTGAAGATACTTGGATAACCACACGATCTTGTGTTATTTCATGATTTCCCTAGCTATGTAATTACTTGACGCTATTCCTGAAGTAGCCCCATGGAAGCCAGTAATAACTCAACAGCACAGTAAACAGCATATGTGACCTAATTTTAGAAAACCGTCGATATTTGCACAATAGTACTTTTGTAAAAAAACGGGTAATAAAACTCATTCAAAAATAATGGGTAAAAATGCAAGCTCCAGAAAAAAAAGTTATGCAAGTTTTTATTGCCTTGTTGGTCGGTGAATTGACACTCCAGTGGATAAAATCCTGGGCATCACCGTGTTCCCCTATTCATAGGGAGTTCAAAAATCCTTGCTTCATCTTCATACACAGGTGGGTTTCTGAGTTATGGATGTTTGTTTACGTTGCGGTGACAAAAGAATTTATGATGATTTTTCTTCAATGAATTCGCCTTCCTTCCGGATCACAGAAGAATATCTTTGGCAAAAACTATACCTTGGTGGATGCACAAATTCATGGCAAATAGAGTGAGCAAAGATTCAATTCCATATACCGTTCTATCAGTAAGTTACGATGGTTTATGTAAGCACCTGTGGATTATTTTCTCAATGTCTTCTGTACATATTGATTTATTCACTCGTCTGGGTGTTTACTACTGTATTTCCCACACTGCTTATCTTATGAAGCTGAAACTTAGCCAATCCATTCCTCTGTCCCTGTAGACAACAAAGAACCAATAAAACAAATTTGATAAATGTGTGTATATTGACGGTTTTCTAAAATTAGGTCACATATAAACATCAACAATTTTCACTCGGCACAATGTTAGTAAATTCTGATAGAAGCACTGTGGATGATTTCACTAGTACATGTACATTAGTAAGGATTCTGAGACAGTAAAAAAAAAAGTTTTATTGGAGCAGCAAAACATTGTCAGATAAGAGGTTTTAATATTTTTGGCTCCAATGAGCATCAAATTGTAGAGGTTTCAGGGCACATGGTATAGTCTGGCGTAGCTGACCAGTGTACATCTACCATGGTGACAGCCACATTATGCATGTGTGAAAAGGAAATCCAATTAATTTTAAAATGCACATGTAAGCACATCAACAATTTCTGGTTACAGTACGATTGTAACACTTGAATAGTGACAAACTCCCACAGTAATTCTGATAATACAATTGACTACAAATTCGCAGGCTACTGTATACTGCTGATACCTGCCAATACATGGCGTGCACAAGGCTGGTTACAGTGGAAAATTATGTCATAGAGTTAATTGATCTCTTGAGAAATTTGATTGGATGCACCAGCTTTTTCCATAAGACTGGCACAGGTAAGTAAAGCGGCTGTCACAAGACCCTTCACTCCATGCATGGATCCGCTACACAAAACTAGTACATACACCCTGTATATGGTACAAGGACACAACAACTCACATTACATTGTTCCAATATTGAGGGGTTATTGTCCAATTGTCCTCGCAAGTAGTCAGCAGTAGAAGCCACATAAGTGACATGTTTACTGAGATTAGAGGCTATCAGGGTTGCCTCCATGAACCTTAACAACACCATATATGGTAATGACACAGAGAACTAACATCACACAGTAAAACTACTAGCAGTTCACTAGAATCACTACCAATTTGGTTATGGAGATAATGGTACCATAAGATTTTCTTGATTAGATGTGATGTTTCAATACTTTTTCACACATGTAAATTAACTAGCTGATAGCTATTCACCATGGCCACCGAATACAATGAGATGTAGACTTTAAGAAAATTTGTCACCATAGGCCAGTACATTTAATACAATTCTGTATGTCCTGCCCCTACATTTATTAACTTTGAAGAGATACTCGAAAATTTGCTGTAGGAACTTACACATCCCGATTCACTGAAATGCCAGTCAGCACAGAATATAGTTATTTAGAATATTCTCTATAATGCACGGTATGAATCAAACCTCCATTACAGTAATGTATGTAGTGTTTTCTATATCTATTAATGACAAAAAAACTGTTTGTGTTTACAACTCTCTCCTTTCACAATAACAAATGGTCTTGTTCTGGTTACTAAAGTCAACTCAATAGCCACATTATACCACTGTAGAGTAGAACTAGTCTATAGTAAGGTTTTCTCTAACAAGGCCAATATCAGCCTAAATGCAGAGTTATGACAATTAGGACATGTTGATATAGCCAGTGTATTTTAAACCAGGTGTGCATCCAACATGACTGCATTCTTAGTTCCCAATCCACACACATGCACACAGCAAAAAAGGCAAAGCCTTCAGCTACCACTATGTGGTCACGCCCCTGTGCGCTACTCAGGTGCTATGAGTCAGCGCAGGCATGCCCTCCTCCTGGGGCAGGACTAGTAACCCACAGGAGGCTGTACCATGTCTCACAGGTGAAGGTGTGGGCACCCAAAGTCCCACCTGAACCTTCAACTGCTATATGAGACATGGACAGTTGAGCATTTGCTTCCCCAGTTTATTCCAGGTATCCATTAATGTTATAACTGGGTGGGCTGCTTCCCCAGTTGGCATTACACACAGTAACACATGCATGCACTTTGTTGTCGTCAGAGCCAAGGGATTGTGCTATTTTCATGACTGCAGGATGCAACATATCACAATTATGATAACAATCACGATGTCATAATTTTACATGTATCAATAGCATCATTTAAGCAATTTGGAAAATTGCTCAACACAATTAACACACACACACACACACACACACACACACACACACACACGCACGCACGCACACACACACGCACGCACGCACACACACACAAAGCAAAAAAGGCAAGGCAGTTACAGTTTAATGCAAACATTATAACGAATCATAGTATTGTTAGAAATTCAACGGTTTCTAGTTCAACTTTTTAAGTAGTAAGAATTGTTCACACAATGAACTGTCTTAGAACTTTAGGCTTGTTTGCAGATTGACAGCGATATGTGCCACCATTTTGAATTAACTAATACACATTTGCATATGATGTCACAACATCTACAATGCACACATCAACATCACGATGTTCACAGAATTGGTATAATCTCCCAGCCCTAGTTATTGTGTGACTGTAGGCAGACTAATACAGAGGTGTACTACTATTATTACTACATCACAAAGTTACATATGTATTACACACTACACACCTCAGACTCCTACCGTGAGGTAGGGTGGCATGTGACAACATTTTCCATTCTTGTTTGTGCACATTCAACACTGCCCCTAATATCCTCTGTCTGGCATCAGCATCACTAACACCAATCTGTGGAGAGCACACGATAGATAACAACAGTACCATCCATTACATAATGCAGTATAAAAAGACTTGTCCTTATAAGGTTATACATGAAAAACATTTCATATCATCATGTCATGTACTTTCACACACATTTTCATGTAAAGGAGTAGTGTAACATGATCTGTGTGTGACTGCATTACTTTGGTTAACTCATTATTTCCATACGAATTGATAGACTGGATAATTTTTAAATAACTTTGGTAAAACATTTCTCTCACTTTTAGGAGTACAGTTGATTTCTGGTTAGTTGGTGGACACCACACATGGTAAAAAGTGGTCAACAAATACACAGCCTATAGTTTAAGCAGTTACAAGTAGTGCATGATATTGTATGTATTTGAATTTCACATCCAGTACAACATAATATGCTCCAGTTGAATATCTTACACACCTTCTGTAGTTCAGCATCACTGGTAACCAGCAGGTCTGCAAAGGATACCTTCTTAGCCTGTGACAAACACAACAGGTGTACATGTATATAGTTAATTATGATAATACATGTATAATTCATATTATATTCATTGCTTGAATTATTGGGAGGTATGAGGTATGTGAGTGTTGCTATCCCAGTGGAATTAAGGGGTTGAAATGCTGACACTAAAATTTGAATTTAAAAAAAATCCAGCCTACCACTGACCCAATACCCAACGAACGCTTGATAGAAAAGCAAGATGTCTCTTTTCATTCTTGCATACAAATTTTTACCAAATAGTATTCAAATACTCTAACAGAACAACCACATAGAACACTATTGGTGTGTAGGCAGTAAACAATGATCCACTGCAAATATATTCCTTGATATCAGCACTGTTCACAAGCTCCAAGCTTCCATCATAATCAAGTTCAAAGTTCAGCAAACACGTTTTTTTTTGTGTACCATACCTTTTCAGTAGAAATTATTTCATATGGATATTTGTATTGCAAACATGGCAACTGTCGGGTTTGAACACAAACAGTGGCGTAGGTTTGAACACAAACAGTGACGTAGTCAGTTGTTGGTGCTTTTTAGAGTTGTTTGACATTGCTTTGGGCAAAGTTAAGACGCTGAGTTCATTTCTGGACACAGCTTGAGGTGGAACTCACTTTTATCAGTTTATGTAGCATTATTATAGAGTGCATACTTACAAGTATCACTTTGTATAGTGAGCGAGTATTATTGTCCAGTTATGGGGAGCTAATTTTAAGCAGAATTAAGCAATGGTGTCATTTTGTGATTTCATGTACGTATCTATTGTATAGAACTGAAAGTGCTATTGGTTGGAAATGGCCTTGTCATTGCCTTATCCTGGTGAAAAGTGTGAGCAAGTTGGAATCTCTGCCCAAGGCATTGTAAACCGGCAGTTACCAGTATTGCCGATCTTTTCAATTACTAAAGGAGTTGTTTTTGAACTAACTGCAATTTCTTGTGGTATTTGCTTCTATGAGTGGCTGAAATTGATACTTGATGATGCACTGCTATTAACACCTTCATGTGTTAAAGCAGCTGTATCAAGGCTGAGCAAGAAGTACTCAGAGGTCTCACGTAACAAACATGGCGATCAGATCATCCTATTTCATAATAGGGAGCCTTTTTTGCTAAACAGAGTATACCCGTAACAGAGCAACCACAACCAAAGGACGACAGCGTGGAAGTGCGGCATAAAGTTGTAGCAAATGCTAAATCAAATATTTGTGTAAGAAATGATGACAAGAAGTTAAAATGCAGAGATGCCAAAATTAAGGAATACAAATCTGAAATTTCTGCCATGTCCAAAGAAAATGAGGTACTTCACAACCCCCTAGCAAGCAAGTGAAAAGAATCGGGCTGCACTTAGTCAATTAAATAAGAAACAAGAGACTGTCATTAGTGAAAAAGATTGAAATCAGAATGCATATATCAAGTTCCTGGGAGAAAGAATGGAGAATTTGACATGTGAACTTGGAGTTGGCAGAAGTGAACGAGAAGAGCTTGCAGTACCCTTTACAGAATTTGCCACATTGAAGATGAAACAACATAAACAGTTATACCTTGACAGTGTCCAACAGTGTTGTATGGAGCTCATGAGCTTGAAAGTGAGCACATGGAATGTTGAGAAAGTTATCAGGTCTGTATTGCACAATATTTCCAGTATGAATGTTGACAGTCTACCAAAGCCAACTATGTTAGTTACTGAAATGAAAGGACTTGCATAGATATAAACTTGTACATCAGGAGCCAGAATCCTAGCCTCAAAATTGTTATGCAGAAGAAAGCCAAACCAAGTGGTGTATTTGATCCCCAGAAACATACAATCTACTCTAATAGAACACACACATCTGTTGGGGAAAAAAAAACATGCCATTTCATCTGTACAGGTCCTATATACTGTACAGTAGTTTTAGCACTTGAATAAAGACATGCATACACCTGAGTATAAGACACACACCTGGAATAAAGCCACATACCTGAAATAAAGACATCAGGTTTCCCAGTTGGATGCTAATCAAAAACAGTTCCATATCCCCATAATGGATGAGGAGTGGTCCACCGGATGAGTTGGTAGCTGCTGCTGTATTAACTGGCTTCTTCACGGGAGACCTCTCCTCAGCCACGTTGTCACAGGTCTCTAAGGGAGGGGTGGTCTGTCTGCCAGAGATGACCTTATCAATCATATCCCCCACCTACAGAAATAAAAAGCCACACATTAGACAACTAGGGTGAAAAGTTTTCTTAGCAGGTTGCTGTGCAGTTGGTGTCTCCACACACAAAGAATTTCTAACTGTATGTATGCCTCTGTGTAATGGTGTCACATCCAAGAGAAACATATGTGTACAAATATTCAAGGAAAGTCTGTGAACTTTTCATCCTCAAAAATCTCTATGTTATAATACAGATACCCTGTCTGAAAAACTAGTTACCATAAAAATAAACCTCTTAAAAATCCTTAATATGCAAAAATTATGTACCTCAAACTTCATACGTGTATGGATTCAATATTAATTTTACTACTCTACACATGCAATAGGGCTGGGAGATTATATCGATCGTGGGATTAATCGTGATATGTCTTGCATTATCAGGAACCACGATAGTGGGTTCATAATAGGGATCGCCCATGTTTTTTGCAAAAATCCTAATAGAACGCACACCTAAAAACCACCTTGAAAACCATCCTTCAACTCAAAACAACCCTCTGGTGGTTCTTTGCAATGAGTATAGGTCCACTAGTAAGTATCAAGTGAAAAGGAAACAGTATGTGTATTTCAGACAAAACTAAAATATGCCCGTTTGTTCATATTATTATTATTATTATTCACTAGGACCGCGTCACATACAACCAAGTACATACACCAACGTGACAGCCCCCCGGTGAGGCTATTAGGTGGTGAATGCATTATCCCCAAATCAACTCAATATGTCACAGTAGTGACAGATATAAGACAATAGTGGCATCGTAACTAAAGGCCACCAGTAGCTAAGTGCCAGTACATCATTGGTGTGGTATAAATGGCACAGTGATGTGTACAAAGTGTATGTATACAAAACATACAGGAGAGAACTATACATTATTGCAGTATTGTATGCAGCAATACATTATATGCAACATCACCATGCAGATAAAAATTATTAGCCAATATACAGCAATGCATATCAACATCAACTAGAACTAAGTAAGGTTCATCAGTGATGTAGCAATGGCACAGTGATGGGTGACACACTATAGTTATGCATACACAACTTTCAGGAGATAGCTACACAATGCTGTAGGCGTATGCAAGCCAGATGAACCAGATAAAGGAAGACAGCCAAGCCACTAGAGCCTAGTAGCTACGCCAGGTGAAGGCAAAAAAGATTAAGCACGTATTGAATTGCCTGACACCAACACAAAGAAAGTTCGCCATGCCAGCTGCACGAGACAATATGTAACTGTAAGCTTATTGTAAAGAGCGTGGCATATGTCAGTTTAATGTTTTCTTGTATTGTTTATTTACGTGAATGAATCCACTGGCAGCTGGCATGGAGACTTGAGATGTTACAAACATAAAAACTTACTTGTAATCTTCTTGTTTACACAAGTGACTTCTGGCTCTCCTGCACGGGCATCACTAATCTTCTTCCCACAATATGTAAGTAATTAAGCAAGGGTGTGGTACTGGGCGTTATATAGAATTACACGTATGGTCAAGTCATCAGCACAAACAGGAGCGACAATTATACGTTTGTGCCTTCATTCACAGGTGAATCTATCCCCGGTTAGTTCATGTCTCTAGGCCTTGTAGTTTTCTCAAACATTAATTATTTATTTATTTATTTATGACATAATTTTAACCGCGTTTCGTATTATTCTTAGTACTTGGTTGTATAATAATATTATTATATTATTCTTCTTTCACAGGCATAGCAAAGTTTAAAAGTAGCAAGGCTTGCTGAATGGATCATTGTGCATGTCCATGACCTATTTTTGATTTCGTTTTTGGATGGAAACAGCCTAAACCGGGCCATTTCTTCTTGCCAAAACATCATTACGCTCGAGAAGCCATACAAGATCGCACTCATAGTTAAGTTTTTTGGTGTGCGCTACTTGTGGCTAATAGAATCTGTCTTTATTAAACTCAGTATAGGCCAGGAAGCTTAATCTGGGCTGATGACTTTGTTGCAAAGGTGGCTTTTTTTCGCTCCGTGATTATTGTATGTGGGCGGGTTATCCAGATTAAATACTCTAATAGAGCAGTCATGTAAATACTCTAATAATGCAGTCAGGTGTATAACTACAATCCTTGCACTGAATTTGACAGCTATTAAAGGCACCAGTAATGTACATTGTAGCTCATATTAGGAGACTCTCAGTCTGTATGCACATTGCAATTTGATCAGTTTCATGTGTGTACTGAAATGTTGACGGTGTTACTATGCAGAATGCAAAATTACATAATTCACAACAGTCTTCTTCAAAATCCATTACTGAATTAATAAAAAGTATGCAAACTAGATGAATAAAAAATTGGAAATTTTAAAATGGGAATAGGGATCGCTGAAAAAAGCCACAAAACAAGAAGGGATCACTGGGGTGGTAATGCAAACCACAAATCCCTATTTTGACTCACCTCAAAATGACAGAGCATGTAAGTAAAGAGATTTATGACAGAGTCAAAATAGGGATTTGTGGTTTACATTACCACCCCAGCGATCCCTTCTAGTTTTGTGGCTTTTTTCAGTGATCCCTATTCCTATTTTAAAATTTCCAAATTTTTATTCATCTAGTAAATAATCGTGATGCTGTAACTTCACATGCAAATGTGTATTAGTTAATTGTAAATTCAAAATTCAAAATGGTGGCACATACTGTTGTGGAAGAACATGGTCTGGGAAACTGCTTGATGAAGTTTATTACGTGAACAAAATCTTACTATGTACTTTAAAGCTTACCTGCTAGAAACCATTGAACTATAATTTCATTACGCTGTTTTGTTTTGTGTTGAACAGTTGTACACAATTTCACTGTGTATTAAATAATTCATACAAAGTCGTGCACACATGATGCTGATGCATGTGAGTTATAACATTGTGATGGTTATCATAATCGTGATGTGTTGGATCCTACAATCGTGGAAGTAGCAAAATGTCACAATCGCTCAGTCCTAACATACAACATGGAATGTCCACAGTTGTAGGCTACACATACTGTGTACTATACTATCTCACAATAAAATGGTACTACAATTTGTAGAAAACTTTCTGAAAGACGTATGCTTACATATATACACTTAATTATGAACAACACACAGAATCAATTCACCTTAGTAAAATCCTTAGAATAAGCAATATCCATGGCAGTTTCTCCAGTGAAAGACATCAACTTCGTATCAATGCCAGCTTCTAGTAATATCCTCGCTAATTTAACATTGCCAACCTCAGCAGCATAATGTAGACACTGCAGTAATAAATTGTTAGCATGTCTAAGAGAACACACATGATACTGTAGAGAATAGTTTAGTGTACATTAATTAGAACTTATAATGTAATGATTTGATCACATGTATTATCATTGTGGCATGGTTGTACTGAGTTTGAATCCGTCTGTATCGTGTCAATCCTGAGTAGTTCGTGCTAGCAGCGGCTGTTACCCTAATCGTCATGACATTATTTGGTGCTGCTACGACTAGGAGTGGTTCGCTCCAAACCCCGCCGATTCTTCTTCACAACCCTAGAAGTCGTGGTACCGTGGCAGACTTCCTTGCAGTTAATGGTACCCTCTAAGGCAAGCTCCTGTCACTGTCAGAATTGTTCTGTTCTTTGTTGTTTTTTAGCGAACCTGATGGCAGAAGAGCTCACACGCCTCCAAGCCTCTCGAAAGGCCTACAAGTCGCACATCACCAGACTGTATCGTAAGATCAACGACACTCTTGACACGGAAGTAGATGACTATACTATCACCACCCTGAGAACTACCATCGATCAGCTCAATGGCAAGAAGGCGAAGATCGCCGAACTAGATGAAAGAATTGCTGCATTAATCACTGATGCTGACGAACTTACTGTTCAAAGCGATGATTAAAGCTGGAGAATTGGAGGACTCTATCACTGACAAGATAGCGAAGGTACTACGATTTATAGAACTGCAGCAAACACCAGTAGAGATACCACAATCGAACCCAATTAACAAATCAACACCAATGAGTCTGGCATCAGCAGCAGATACAGATCCACAATTATTGA